>NC_136771.1:23967148-24154648 GCF_947034865.1 Barbatula barbatula
TGAAGAGAGTGAATAAAAGATGACCACTTTTGTTTTGGGAGGTGGAACACGACGCGTGCACATTTTTGCGAGATGCAACCACAAATACATCTTTCTATTTGTGAATGGCAGCGTGTGAAACATAGGATTATGTAAAATGGGTGTAAACTGAACAATAGTCCTTCTATTCTTGCTTTCGAATGGCACCGGGTTGACACTAAAAGATTTACTCAGCATTTCACCGGCTTAGTCAGCTCTTGGCCTCGGAAGCGAGATTAGTATGTGCATATGAATGGAAGCTCTCACATTTAGCTTTGGCTGGGATTCTGCATATTTGCTTTAAACAAAGAGAGTCCCGGGAGAAATGTCCCCCGGCGAGGGGCCATGCGAGGGGAAAATGACAGAGCAGAGATGCTCCGGGACCGTACTGCCTGGAAACGGTGGGGTTGGAGGGTGGGCTTCGGGGATGCGCTGATCAAAGTCACAGACTGCAGAGATGATACAGGAAAATTCAGTTGTTCAGTGTAATTGTGCTTTGAAGATGATTGCATCGGGTCCTTTGGGCCAATTTCGCGTGTAACGTGCGCTGTATTTTGTGAATCTGATATAATGAGGACTTCACAGAGAAATGGTATTGTTTGATAAACCAGTTTATGAGTGTGTGGGGCTCTGCTAACTAAATAAGTAATATAACATTATAGTAAAACCTGAATGAGGGGAACTGCCAATGGCCCTCACGAGTAAAGACGGCTTAATAAAAAGAATAAACATGAGTTTAAATGGTAAGGGTCATGGCACAGAAAACTAATAAGAGCCAATTCAAAAGTCCCAGATGTGATATAAAAACATTGAATATTTTTTATAATAAAGTCTCTTACGTCCACCAAACTACGCCATAAGAGCACATGGGGTATTCACCTTTGTCCAATGGTGTGAAAGGCATATTTATAGTGTGAAATTTTAATAGCATGCTGGCTGGTTTTTACTGAACGCTGGATTGTAATCACAATATGACATTATGCTCGCAGCTGGGGGGCTTTCTAGCCACGGCTGAGGGGGGATTTCATATAAACCACCGCTTTGATCACACACACATACATATGTTTATATATATATATATATAAACCTTTACCCTTTATGTACTGAACTCGATTCTCTCCAACCCCAAGGTTTCTGATCCCGCGGTACTACACACATGTATAACACATCCCTGCCCTCGTAAACTACCCAAGACCCTCACTACACCCTTTGATCGTGACTTAAAGTTCAACACACACCATAACATAAGCTATACATCGCCCTATATCTGCACAGCCCGGTTACGCAATTCCATCCTACCAAGACAGTCATATAAAGTGATGTCATGCTTTCCGAGCACAGAAATCTGACCTACCAATGAAATAAGCATCACGAGATCACCGTATGACATCATTCTCTCTCACAAAATGAATTACATCTAACGTATACAACTATAGGGGGAACTACGGTAGAAGAGAAAGCGTTACATTTATTACACATACATGTATGTTTATATACAATTGTGACAGGTAAAAGTTTGTTCATTTTTTTAGATTATGTTATAAAACACTAGCAGTGTCCATACAGATATTTGATATTTAGCCATACATGAACATATACATGAAGTTTTGTTTTATAAATGGGGAAATGCACCAATATATCATCCAATAATCCGTGTCGGTCAATAAAACGATCGCACTATCGGCTACCAGTTTGAGGTTCAATGGCCATTATATGCATTAACATCATGTATAAAATGAAGAAATACTCATTTAATCTTCAGAATATAGTTAATGCGAGTTAATACAGTAAACTATCAGTATCTGTGTTGGCAGATATCACTCTGAATAATCGTCTATCTGTATCGTTGGAGATATTTAGTATAGGTGCATCTCTAATATACACATATAGGCCTATAATTCCACATACTGTATACTTTTACATACACAATGTGTGTATCCACTGTTCCTATTTACAGCAATGTGTTATTTCTTTATTATTTATCTATCAATTTTTTTGTATTTTGTTGCATAAATGTACAAGCGTGTTACATTTTTACGACAAACCTATATGCTTAAACATATACAGTATATTATGTATGTCTTTTATATTTATTCCCACATCTGTACGGAGACAGATGTTTAATACATTGAATGTCTCGAACCAAATACGTTGCCAGTGTTTGTTAGTTTGAAAATCTATAAAATAACATTTGAACGCATGAAAACTCTTTCTCTCCTCACTGTTCGTTCGAATTCATCTTTGTGAGAAAGCGTGACGTCATACAATGACTTAAAATATTCATTTTCTTAAATAATGCATTTTAGTTGTGTCTTACAGAGTCTGACCTCGAAATGAATGGAAGTAGACACATTTGTCATATGCTTCTCATCGCCCGCATCATTTCAGATTTGGAAACTTGCTAGAGCAGGAACTGACACAACGCGGAAGAAAAGAGTAACATCAATCAAACCGTAAACCCGAGTGTCTCTCTCATGCAAAATGCCTCCATGTTTGACCTTCACTTCCACTGGCTGTGTTTGCGGCACGCTGACAGCATATAATCAGTGGAGCGTTTTTGTCCCGGCAGCCGAGCGAGTAGAGTCAATGTTTAATTTATACCAGCGGTCTGAATAACGCTGGCACCAGTGCCTTTGTGTCGCCGCTCTCTCTCTTTTTGTCAGATCGCTGTTTTCTAATGAAGTCTGACGGTCTGTATCAAGTCTATTTAAACCTTAATTCATCCGGGCACCAAAACAAAGAGGTGAATTCTTCTCCGGGCCTAATTGAATTAGTCCTTTAACTGAGAAGCTTTGTGTGATTAGAATTTAACGTCTTCTTCTAATGCATTCTGTTCTTGAGGTGACCACAACGTCGACAGACATACTTCCAATCTACGCATTTTTGGCCTGTATCGAAACTCTCGAACGTAAAAAGGCCCCCGAGAGATTTGACCGATACCCGGGCCGAGCCAACCCCTTAGGAACCTCTCGGATGTTGTCGGCCTGGCGCTATGGTCGCGATCCAAAAGCTCTCCAAGAATCTACAGGCTTCAGAGTTCTTAATGCAATGGGACAGCCCTTACAAACCCTATTGGCGGCGAAACAGGAGAATCATTGAGATCTGTCAGGTATGTGGCAGGGAGCTGGCAGTGCTTATAGGACGTTATTGTCACATTTGGCAGTGTTTGCAAGCCTGCCAAGTTAGAAATAGAGTTCAGCGTCTCGGCTTATCTCGCCACTCACTATACAGCTTTATTATAAACAACGCTGCCGTGTTGTGTTACTCTATTTAGTGGTACATCTGTAGGATCTCATTCACAACCTGTCCCCTCCATTTGGTCTCCAAAGAGCGGTTGACCGTCGTTTTTCATGGTTGTCGCATGATCGGATGATAGCAGAACTTAAAACATCCGAAGCACTAGATATCGGTGTGCCATCACTTTCATAAAATGCATTTAGCAGATGCATTATCCAAAGCAATTTACACGTTTATAATTCGATCATGCGTCAAATGATTGACATTTGTGTTGCTAACAAATTGAATCTATATTATCACCTACACGTTTCACATTCTCGGTATATAACTTCCCAAAGTATTCAAATCATCAGTGGTTTGTAAATACATACCCTATAACTTGACGCTCTATAAACCAATTTCTTATCTAACCTCCATAAAAGAAAACATTCATGCAGAATTCTCAACATTCATAGCAAAACCTCACATTTACTAGCGCTACAGTAAAACCAATGTATGTTTTCATAAGGGCCGAGTCAGAGATAAAAACATCTCATTGAATCTCGCATCTACTTGTAACGCTCAACAATCCTCGAGGAGACACCAGAAAGTCAAGTGGGTCATGTGCAATCTAAATAGACATCTCATTAGGAACCCTAATGCATTGGTTTGTGTTGTCCTGCAAATCAGAAAGCCACCAAATATTTCCAATTATTGGAAATGTGTCAAGTTGACCTGTTGCAATTAACACTTAATCATCACGGCTGGATTCAGAAAAGGCTCCTCATTAGTCAGCACATGTCTCCAGAGATCCGGACCCTCGGCTGCTTATGGACACACACACTTCACTCACATGTTTTTATTTAAATCAGTCTTCATTAACTCAAATCAAATATGCTTTGTTCACTATCCATGAAGCTGTGCTTTTATCACAGAGTCCCTTCATTCCTTGGATCAATGATGGCATTTCTCGAACCCGCCGAACAGAATTTTGTAACTGCTAGTGGTTCTTTCTGAAGTATGAATATACATTTCAGCGATTCCTGCAGTGTGTGTGTACCATTCACATAGATAAACACTTATAGGGATACCTCTTCCAAAAATGAAAATTCGGTCATAGTTTACTCGCCTTTGAGTCGTTCCAAATGTGTATACATTTCTGTTGCCATGCACTCAAAAGTACCTACTATTAGGCGTAGTATACAGTAAGTAGACGAATTGGAACGCATGGTCTGACTTAATTTTTTTAAGTACTTGTTGAAGTACATATGAGAAACACTTTCTTTCTTTATTCTGTTACATATCAGTGCTCACGTTTGGTCGATTATGTTAAGTAGCAACGTTTGTTAATACAGAACATAAAATAATCGTCCGTCTTTTCAAAAGTTATATCGCCGATTTCGGTTAAACGTCTTCAAAACTTGTCACGTGATTTCCAGTAAGGGAACATAGGGAGCATCGACGCTGGTTTTTCGCGGTGCATTGTGGGAATTTGTTAGGGAATGAACGTTTCAGTGCGAAATGAGACGGCTCTTAAAAAGTGCCCTGACTACTAAACAAGGGAGCTGATTGAGAATTTTTATAATTCCCACTTCATCCCGGAAATAAATGATGAAACAGTGTTTTAATGTTACTCAATACTTTTAATGTCACTTAATCCAAAAACGATAACTTCGCAATCATTTATTTGGACTTTTTTAAGTTAACTCTAGTGATGTTCATTTTCTATCTCTCATCTCTTTCTTTCGCCTAGTAGCCTTAATAGCAAGCCCCTATAACCCCCTCAACTTTTCCATAGATATAAAAACACAGTTTGTACTGTAAATACTGCATTTGTCTCATTTGAACTCGGCTCATTTCTTATACAGTATGCATTCAAGTACAAATCATAAAATGCATCAGCCAAGTAATGCTTATCATAAACTATATTTATTTCTGTAGCTCCACAACACAAAGTGCGTTTTTTGTGTGTCCTATACCCGTGTTCTCTCGACGCATGCATAATGCAAGACACCATTGCTTTTCCATTCCGCTTCCCCCATGCCATGCCCGTAAAAATAGACCCATGGAAGTCCACATCATCCCTGCTTCATTGTTTTATCACGTGTATTTCTCTTCTCCTCGATGCTGGCGTAACGTCTGCGCCACGTCTCAAAGTGATCCCATCAGAGCTATCCATCAACTTTAGGACAGATGTGTTTTTGTAAATGTGTTAAGATAAGGCGTCTGGTGAGCTGTGGGGGTTCGAGTGTGCAGGGAAATATCTCTCTGTCTTTGTGTTTCCATCGTTTATGTTCAGTGTAGACTTTTCAGAGAGGTGATTGCTATCCGTGTCGAGATAAATCGTAAGATTAAACCGATCAACGTGGACTTATTTCAGATTGAATGCAGTTATTGTCACTGTCAGAATAAAGCACTTCTGCTGTATCACGTTGGTTATACAGTGATGGTCTGATCGATCACCGTGGTATATGGTACACAAGGACACTTTAAAGAATACACGCCAAAAATCATGTTATCTTTTTACGGTCTAATAAACCTCATGTTGATGAGGAGAAAAGGGGTAAAGGGTACCATGTGCACATTATTTGGGCAAAAACGATTTGTCGGGGCAGATTGTGCCAAGGTCAATAACTGAATATGGTTGTTATGTATCTGTGCACGCGTGTACGATCGTTTGTACGATTTGACTGAAAAGTCTAAATAATTTTAAATTTTCAATGCATGCACACACTTTTACCGTAAAAATAGCAGTAACCTCTTTGATTTACTCTTATATATCCAATGAGTTTATCATGTCCCATGGGCCCCTACACACCAGCTGCTATGGCTCAGGGTCACCCCTGCTTTCTACACACGCACACAAACACACAAGCACAAATTGAGCACGGTCCATGTCACACTAAAAGCACAAGGGTTTATGGGTAGTGTCAGTAAAGCGCTACTCGACAGATAAAACAGCTCAAATAGGTTTCTAAGGGGCCCTGAAAATACTGCCTCATTGAAGCACACAGACCCAATTTTCACACAACAAGCAATCACGTTCACATCCATCGTATGATGAAAACCCGTCGAACACCCCACGCCAACAAGCTCTTTCATGCGGCAAAGCAGCGTTTCTCTCCCAATGGAAGATCTGTGTGGTTTGGAGTCAAGGTGCTAATGAGCATCTATTTCTATTCGTCTTGCGGACGCCATTGTTGTACTGAAGCGGCATCACTGTGCAATGTTTCGTGGATGTACAGTAAAGCAAGTTTTGAGGTGTTTCTATGAGACGGACGAACATTTGTAGACGCATGAACATTTTAAGAAGTCTGTTCAGGGGTTTTGGCTTCAGTCGGTCGACCCTGTTAATATATAGAGTTGGTTTGCCATCTGCTGTTCACGGATGGTAACGCATGTCCTTGAATTTCACAAGCAAATTTGCATTGGTCCCAAAAATATTTGAAAAGATCAAACTGTCTTAATGTCATCACATCATAAAATATTAAGCAAAGAGGCTTTTACAAAAAAAACTAACTTCTGAGAAATGTTGCGATGCATTCAATGCAAGGTTAGTTTAGTTTACTACAATGAAAACTTGACAGATCAAATATAATATTGGCCTAAGACTTCAATTAAAACGAAAAATAGAAATGTAGCCTCAAAGTTTATTTCTGAGGCACTTAAATTGTAATAATAAACCAAAAATAAATGAACAAACAAATCAAGGAATGAAATGACAAAAACATATAACAAAATGTTAAAAATGTAAACAACTTTTTTAAATAAAGCCAGCAAAATGTCTTTCTTTGTGAAATGTTTTGCTCAAAAAGTTAAAAGTTTTCGAAAAACTGGGCCGATCATTTTTTTCTAAAATATTAATAGAAATGTACTAACAAATTGTTTAATTAAAATAAAATATATTTATAGTTTATAGTATAATATATAATTGAATATATCTTATGCTATTTCACAAAAAAACTCTTCGTAAGTCACTTTGGATAAAAGCGTCTGCTTAATGACTAAATGTAAATACTTCATTAACCACAAATATAGCTTGTTTTGTAACCACAGTTTACCCTGTTGTTTGCATTGAAACTGGTTATACAGTTTACAACCCATTTACTATGGTAAAACGTGGTTAATTTGACCAAAACAAACATACAATCTTAATGCATATTGCTTGATATTAAGAGTAAAATATTGCTTCACAACATATCCCTTTCACAAACAACAATAAAATCCAAGATCAGCTCTAAATCCCTGCTAAACCTTCAAACATTGTTTATAACGTTGAAGCTAAATTAAACAGAGAAAGAAAAGAACCGAGAGGCATTTTCCGTGAGATAAACAGCTTTATACAATCATCTGTTGTGGAAAAATGAGCATTGAACGCTGTTAACCAATCAACTAAAAATAAACGTTTTTTGTCCGGTAATGAATATCAGCATGAACGTGTAACTCATAAACAATGTTTGATCCCAGTTTCCTAGCATCTGTTTACACTCCTGACCTCAGGCCTTCAGGGCACTAAAGTTCAGGAATAAATGTATATTATTTTAACATTTACTCACTTTCATGTTCCACGATCAATACATTTTCTCTTCAATAAAACACAAACAAAAGGATTTAAGGCCTGTGCACAAGAACATTGACTATATAAGCGTTGACACCACAAGATTTTTTGAATGAAATTGAAAGAATTGAAGGACTGTCCGATGAAACCCATCCCCTGTATAGTAATCATTATAGCGTAAACTCCACCTTTCTCTTAAGCTCAAAATGAATTTGAATGCTTCAGTATTTGTATATTTATCACTGTCAGCTGTGGTGTGAACGCGCCTTTACAGCATCTCTGAGATTTTGCATACAATGGAACCAAATGAGGAAGGGGGACCACAAAAGTAGTTTAACATCATCTTTGTGTAGTTCTCATACACTGACTATGTTCCCTCCTCCTGTATTCTTGAATCTCATTCACACTTACGCATAATCAAACTTGGCACGACGAAAACCATGCCTTGGCATTGATGTTAAATCTATGTAAATGAAAACAAAGCAAGAAATTCAATGAACTATCCCTTACGATAAATAACACATGACGTGACACGTCAGTTTCAATTGCATCAATAGTCGCAACATTTCATACGTACTTTTATATTTCCTTCTTCGCATTTTCTTTGTACTTATATGTGCACTTGAAGAAGTACGTTTTATGTACTTCTTTCCATTTTTGTTTTAAGTCGGTGGAAAACAGCATTGTGAGCAAACCTTCGAAAGTGAAAATCCTTTTTGGAATCTAGAGGACTAAACATGAACTTGGACGGCTTGAACTTTGGTACATTCTGCACAAATATCAGCATCGCACCGCGAAGGCTTTAATGCAGAAATAATCAACATAATCGTCTGCAGGAATGACCCCATCCAACCGCAATCGAATCGGCCAAAACGTGATATGCTCGGGTTTGTTTCTGTTGCTTTTCTAAAGTTTGATGGACCTTACAAAGCCCCATGGCAGTTTAAACTATGCCAGTTTTACTGGAAGCGAAACTAAGTTCGATCAAATTTACCCGAATACAAAACATTCAGAACAAGTGTCCAATCCAGCGTCCCGCGGCCGTGGCAGTGTATCGTAGAAGGCCAAGCTGATTTAACCTCAATGGAAAAGTCTGGAATGTATTGATATGGTTTTCTCTGGGAGTCGTCGAGCGATTCAAGAAAACAAGTTCGCGTGCAGGACAAATGGTCAAGAATAAAAAAACATTCATGTCTTACTAAAGCTCGGGTTATGATATAAAACCGATAAAGTCAACGTGAAATTCTTTTTTACTTCTATAATGTGAAGTATAAGTGTGCACAATTACACCAAAAATGTGTATTTAAGTAGCCAAATACTCAAAATACTGATTTCATGAAAATTCTTTAATCAGAAACCGAGGTTTAGTGGGAAACATTCCCAGATGTGAACTTCTTGTTTGTTTTTGAGATTATTTGCACACAGTGGTCACATTCATGTTTTCAGTGCGAGTTAGAGTGCACTTTTGTGTATCATGCCCTTTTTTAAACGTGTTTGTGTGCGAGTATATGCGCAAACCAAACGTGTGAGACAAACAAATATACAAAGGTGAAAACGTGACGATACATACGATGCTAAATTAAGCGGCGAATGAAGACGACGTCGCTGTCAAGCGCTCAGAAACAGACGAATTCTAAAACGACACAAATCCCGTCCACTCGCGCTGTAGTTCGATGGTTCATATAAAAGTATTTTGTACAGATAAAAAGAACGTCAAAATATCAAAGTCCTTTGGATTATCAACTTTCACCACTTTGCACTTTGCGTGACGGATCTAGAGCGAGTGAAACATCCAAATACATCCGGTTCACATCCGTCGACCAAACCCGTTTGACTCATTTGAGTCATTTGTGAAGGGGTTGAAGAAAGACAATATGATCCGACCAAGGTGCAAAAGTGAACATTCACTCCAAGCCGAAAGTGCTGGTCTCCTCTACTGCGGTCAGCATCTTCTCATACAGCATGGAGAACGAGGGGTACGGGGGAAGATCGAGGCGATTGAAACACGTGTGAGCTCTGCAAGGAAAATAAAGACAAAACAAATCAATATTACGACAGAAAGAAATTGGACCAAAACTAATTCGAGCCAGCACATAGCTAAAACAGGCAGCATGCGCCATCTTGTGAAACAAATGTGCAATGCAGTCTGTTGATTCTGATAATAAAAATGCTTCGAGTGAATCGAAAAAAATGCACAAATACGGATAAATGCCCTCGAGATCTAGATGATGATATCAATATTTACCTACCAAGTTATAAAGATAGGAACTTAAACAACACGTGACGTTTACCTGGGCAGAGAAGTGATCTTCCCCCATTTCTCTACACAGAAGCGGCGCGGTCCGTTGCTGCCCCGGAGCGATGCGAAGCCCTCGTACGGGATGCTAGACGTCCCCGTCACAAACTGAGACAACAGAGACATTTCAGCCATGACTGGAGAACACAGATTCATAAAGAGAGCGGCGTGTTCAACACTCACTTGAAGCAGTCGGAGTCTTTGCTCGTTGTTGAATCGCTCCACAGCCGCCCAGAACCAGCGAATCACATGGTGGTTGTCATGGTAACCTGCGTGGATGAAATACAGATTCCAATACATCCAACTAAACAGTACACGTTTTCATTTTTAATAATCACCTCTATTACTATTTTATTACCGTTAACTATTGTCAGACAGTACCATTTGTTTACCGTGGTACTACTAAAGGCCGTTTTGCTAAACATTTACCGTACGGAATATATGAAAATATCATGACTATTACTTAACGGCATCACTTTTCCACAGGTCAACAGTAAGATAGCTAAAAGTCTTTACCTCCCCTGTACTCGGTGTTGTTTCTCCAGTCGGACAGATCGATCTCGGCAGTTCCGGCTATCACCAGCTCCAGCTCACGCGCATCAAACACCGACACCAGCCGTGCATCCACAACCTACAGCACAGAGGTCAGATCTCACTGCATCTCAAACACTTTCATCATGAATTAAATGTTATTAAAAGGATCAAATGAAAATAAAAGGATAGTTCAGACAGTAACCATCAACACATTTCATGTCAAAATTGCAAAATATGATTTGTCTTATTATACATTTGTTTTCCGTTTTATTTATATTTAATTTTTTATATTTACTTTTTATGTTAATTTCCGTTTATATTTAGTTTTAATAAAATTTTTGCAATTTGGTTCATCGTATCATAAACTATGAAAACATTTCTGTTTATTGAAATCAATATCAATTATATTGAAATATAAAAAAATAAGAAAATAGTTAAAGTAAAATGTATTAACCTTGTTTCATAATGAAAAAACAGTAGTACCGGTCTCAGATAATAGCAAGGTCTACTTATAAGTTTTTTTATATAATCAAAACAGATAACATATATAAAGATAATAGCATTTACATTCTGTACGCATTACATTATTAGGGTCTTTGAAAAAGGTGCACGTGTGATTTCATTGAAGGATCTATATAAGATTTATATGGTCCGGTAAAACAACTACATAACAAATATCTTTTTATATGATACAATGTTACATAGTTATTAAAATAAATGAATGATTACATTTTATTAAATGTAACTGAACACAACAGTATAATTCTACAGATGTATTTCTAGTATTCTTTTAAACGAAAACCTTTGTTTGTATTTTGATGGATTGATGCGGCGCACACACGTTTATTTAGAAAAGTTTTGATGTTCAATACACGGAAGTCTTCTTGATTTATTCCAGTATTTATATAAAGCATTCATCACCGTTACTCACATTTGTCAGTAGCAGCACATTTCTGAAATACGATTTTAATACCTCGTAAAATCCTCGGATGAGACTTTCGGTCTGCTGAACGACGCCCCTCTCGATACGCCACTTCACCATCCTCTCGATGTATTCCTTCTTATTCTTCTCAGACACGGGGATATTTGCACCGCCGGGCTTCAGCTCGCGCTCGGTGATCTAACACACACGCACAGTAAATGTACTCCACATAAACAACAGAAGGCTTGTGACATCACATCTCACGCCCGACATGGATACAGAAACTAACAATGTGAACTATAGTATAATATTGCCAATAAATAACAGCAAATCTAGAACACTGACCTGCCCAAAGACCTCTTCATTGACGGTGAAGGTGAGGTCCAGCATATCCTCAATATCATTGTCCTTCATCCACTGCAAACTCTGATGGAACTCTTCATCCAGATACTCCAGATCGCTCAGATCACACGGACTACACAGACAGAGAAACAGCAACAACAAATATACGGTATATAAACATGATCGTTTCACGTAAACACACGTCAAACATCTGAGCACTTAAACTTGTTATATTAACACCATGCAATGTGTTTTCTCTCTTTTGCGTTTTTCTTGTTTTCCCCTGTAAAGCTGCTTTGGAACAGTGTACATTGTGAAGAGCGCTATATAAATACAATTCAATTGAAAAGCACATGCAACAACCATTAAGCCGATGCGCAGATGTAAAAATGTCCTAAAAGATGGTTTTCCCCAGCGTCGGTTTAACTTACATCCGCAGGAGACCTTTGTAGAAGGGTCGTGTGAAAAAAGCATCCAACAGATATTGATGGATGAGAGCCAGACCCAGAATACGCCCGCTAAACCGAAACCTGAGCGGAGAGAATGACCAGAAAAAACACTTGAATCTGGGTAGAAACAGGAAGTCCGCCATCTTGTAGATACTCACCACTCGTGATGGTTGTCCACGAAGGCAGACATGGGGCTGATCTGAACGGTGTAGGTGTCATTGGCTGAATACTCGAACAGACCGTAGTACGGGTTAAAGAGCTCCCGCGACACCAGAAAGAAAAACTCTCGCGACGGGCCGCTGTAGTCCAGTCTGAACAGGACACAAAATAGACAAATGGAGTTTAAAATCAACATGTTACACTTTTATTTATGAAAACACCAGATTAGTTCAGCACACTGAATTTCAAAACAAACTGGTTTGGCGCAAGTCGGGTTGGTGGGCAAAACATGTCTTCACAAAGAGGCTAATGATGTCACATCCCTCATATAAAAGAAGTTTATACTTCTTATAAGTCAAGTAGTGTACTTTCTTTAAACTATATACTTAAAATTGCATCTATACGGACAGAAAAGCAATGTACTCGATCTTTGGATGCATACTTATAGTATTCTAAGAACACTTGGCTTGTACATAAGTAGCCTATTAAAATCTGTCTTTTAAACTAGCATGTTTAAGTTTATTGATATGAAAATTATTATAAATAGTACACTTAGCATGATGTAATGTTCCCACAAAGAAAACTTGTAAACTTATACTTGTAGTATTAACAGAGTATACTTCACAGTGTACATGCACAAACTAAGAAAGTACGCCGCGTGTTTTACTAGTAACTTTATTTAAGTTCACTATGTAAGCTATAAACTAGTTAAATTAGTTAACTCTTGTTATACTTAACGCATACTTATAAGTATACTAAACAGTGGACCAATTTAGTCCATAGTAGTAGTGATCAAATAGTACACTTAGAAGAATGCGACTACTTTATTATTAGTACACATACGACATACAGTATGGTTAACATACATTTTAAGTATTGTATATTTAATCAAATAAATGATGAACGGATTCAATCAAATCTGTTTATGTTAATCTATATACAGTATGTGTTTATAAATGCGGTTTAACGTAAAAACCGAACCCCTCCTCTCCAACGAAGCTGACGTAAAGTTTGCTTCTTTGTAGATCCTTGCGTGAGTAGCACATGATCTGGTTGAAGGCGTCCTCTAGTAGATGGTCTCTGCGGATTATCAACCTAACACAGAAAACACGAGTCCGTGAGAATCCTTGCTTGCGTATTACACCACGGGACACGTGATGACTGCTTACTTGACTTTGCCCGGTCCCTGTCCGTAACCTTTGGTCTCCAGTTTGCGATAGAAATTTCGAAGTTTGGCTTCGAAGTCCCGTTTGTACGGTGCGGGGGCTCGTGCGTTGGCCCGTTGTGTTCCTGAGACGGAGAGAGAAATGGGACCGTGCTGTTCATCTCAATACAACCACTTTAATGACATTTTAAAGAATTAAGATGCGACTCCATCACACCACACAACCAAACATCTTTACATAATGTAGAAATGCTCTCACTTTCTTATACAAAAATCGGTACACTTCGTTTGCAATTTTGTTTTTTGGGAAACGTGATGATCAACACAAATTATCCATTTTAATAGACAGCAATGAGATCTCAAGATTGTTATCCATCCTTATGTTTTCGCATTTCTCTAGAACGATTTGAAGTACAGATCCTAAATAGACTGCTTAAACATCTCTCTGTGGTCTACAGTCAAGATAAAACCAAAAGTCAGATTTGAACAATCCCTTTGGAACGGAAGCCTCATTTTGTCAAAATACAGCTGTGACTAAATCAGATCATCCTAAAACCCTCGACTCCAAGCACACGTTAAATCGCTAGAAAATACCCCAACAACTGGCTGAGAGGAGAAAAATGGACCAACCTGGGGAGTTCTGAGGGGAGGAGACCGGAGACCCTCGAGGTGATTGACAGAAGCTGGGGTGCAGTAAGGCATGAGGCGGGACATATGACATCACATCCTCTTCAAACAAACTACACAGAGAGAAAATACCATGAATATAGTGTGAATGTGTGTTTGAGATGCGGAGTACTGCATTTAGAAATCATGCTCAATGGATCTTTCCGTTTCCAACATGAATACAGCTGCGGGAAAAATGAAGAGACCAATCCAGATGTTCATTAATCACAGTTTTTAGATGTATCATGGCCATTGCAGTCGAGCGTCTGTTTAAACAAAGTCAAACCTCAGGAGTGACAAAGTCATCCAACAGCATTCTTAAAGACTGACAGCATGAAAACTGTGTTATCACATAAAACAATGTCATACACGTCAACTTGTTTTCTTAACAGTACTTCAGATCTGAACACAGAGCATCTTTTCTGTTATTTTCACCCCTTTCTCCGGTTTTCGGTGGAAATGTTGTTTGTAGTTCACAGGATGAAACTAGATCACACTTTTTATCTACAAGTAGTCAATTCTGAGAAACTGGAACAAGGTCTTTGGTCTCTTCATTTCTTTCCGTGGTCAGCTGGTCTAAACACGTGTTTGTGTGGTTTCGTATAGGCAGATTTGGTCACATTTTATAATCCTTTTCACATTAGCCATGTTGTCACAGAAAAATGTCCGATGTAAAGGTTACCTGAGTAAAATCACTAAGTCGGCATCACTGGAGAGTCGAGCTAAACCAGACACGCCTTCATTACGAATGAACTGAACTTTCTCCCTGCACACACACACACACACACATGATGTTTCTCATTACGATCATAATAAACAGTGAACGTGTTTTTGTGTCGTCTCACCTGATTGAATGATTTCTGATGAGCTCAGGCTGTCTCTCCTGCAGGATCTCGAAGATGTTCGGCTGCCGCAAGAACGCTACGATTTTATCATTATAGGCTTTGAAGAAAGAAACAAACATAAAGCAACTAAATGATTCCTTGTCATTTATTCCAGTAAAGGAATGAACTCTTCCGTCTTACAAACTATACAAAACGTTTTGAAACCGCTCACCAACAGGAACTAAATCTTGACCCTGGTTACGATTGGCTGTGAAGTTGTTGGAGGGGCGTGGCAGTACGGAGGGTCCCGCGTGTCGAGGGTCATCACCCACCTGCATCACAAATCATTAAATCCATTGAATCCCTTGTGCGTCTACTGTAAGGTGAAGCTTGTTTATCATTAATGGCGGTCGTTTCCAGGTCTTTATTTACTTGAAGCGTTTATGAGCAATGAGACCTTTTAAATAATCAAATAATCATTGTCATGTTACTGGAATGATATTTCGACTCAGGATTCATTCGCATGTGGCCACAGACAAACACAGACGACTTAGGCCGGACTGATGTGAAAATGAGAGCAGTGCATGCTGGGACACGGCGGTGTGAAATTAATCAGCACGTGTAAAGAGGGCGATCCGTTCTTAACACTGTCGTAATGTCAGATTTCCCTAATAAAAATCCTGCCGAGCCACTTTTACGATAGCCTGAGAAGAAAGGTCAGACGAGTTTCCTCCCCGCGCTCGGCTTTTCACAAGCGCTCCATTGAAGGTTTTAATTGTGATGCGCAGTATGTGACGCGGGCGGCTCACCTCTCCTGCGCTGTGGCTGCGCTGGCGGCTCAGATGCTGCCGGTGGACCAGAAGGTTGCTGGGTCGAGCGCTCTGAACCGGCAGACGGGGGTCGATGAAGGTCGTGGCCCTGCAGTTATGGTCCACGAAGAATGGCTGAGGGTCAAGCAAACAAACAAGACGTTCAGACAGATCATTACGTTTAAAAATACAGTAACAATAATGTAACTCTACGGTACATACAGTATCTGTACGTAACAGGGAACTATATGCAACGCTTGGGGAATAAAGAAGAAATACAAAGAATATTTATACTGTAAGTATTTTAAAACTAAACTATTTTAATATAACGTGGTATGCATGACCTGAAGTATGCTATACAACAATCTTAGCGTGAACATACACTACATATTTGATCACAATGTACCCTTTAATATGTTATCTTGGATATTAAAGAAGTATAGGGGTTGTTATTTAAGTATTATAGCAAATATGACATAAGGGGAAATGATGCGCATGCAAAACAGCACGAATGAAGCACGCAGAACTGTCAAAGTTTAACTTTAGGATTCATTTTTATTTGATTGATTTTAGGATAGTTGGTCGCACATAATTGATTTTTAATACGAGTTCCTTTGATGAGGTTTAATGTGTAAAATGTGCAAAATCAATGTTGATATTGTGAGACTATAATCCTGTTTAAATATGCAGCACATTGCGGGCAGTTATCTAAAGCGTGGCCAATTTGTGTAATAAAGAAATAAATGATCAAATTGTAATAAAAATAACTAAAATAATTGACCGTTCTAAGAAATAAACAAGTGTAATAAATAAATCAAATGAAATATTGAGCGTAATAAATAAATAAGAAAAATAATGTACATAAAAAAGAATAACATTTGTGTAAAACATCAATAAGACGTTGACGGTGATGAAATAAATAATTAGAATAATCTGCCCCACTAAATAGGAAATTAAATAATTGAAATAACTAAATAAATAATAAAGTGGGTATTATAAATGGATAAGAAATTACATTTGAATTTGAAAATAAATAATTAAAATAATTTACCCTACTACAAAATAAGTTAAATTAGTGTAATAAATAAGAAATAAAATGTATTAATCCAAAATTAATGAACTATTGTTATTAACAAATAAGAACTAAATTAATGTAATAAATCAATAAATGCATCATAGCGTAACAAACAAATAACAAAATAAAGAAGAATCTAATGAATAAATAACAAAACAGGAAATTAAATTAGCTTAATAAATAAATAACTGTAATAGATAAGAAATTGAATTACTGTATTAAATAAGTTAGAAATGGTGTAAAGAATAACTTAAATAAGTGTTTTATACAAATAAGAAATTGAGTGTAATAAGCAAATACATTCATTAAATGTGTAATAAAAACAAGAAATGAATATGTCATAAATAACGAAACACTAATACTAAAGAGTGAGTGTACAGCAGGTGATGCTTTGAGACCTTGCCCACATGATCGTGTTTCATTTCCCAGCCCCGCGGCAGATCCAGCTGTTTGTTGGCGAACATGTTGAGGAAGGCCACCAGGTCTCGGTTGTGCTGGTAGCGTTCGAAGTGATGCGTGTCTCGTCTCACTTTACTGATCATGTGCTTCAGACACGTGTTACTTGTAAACATGCGGTAGGCACTCTGACGAAACAATCAACATATTTCATGGCAATAGCATAACAATTCGATAAGTTCATTGATAAAAAAACACGTTTTGAATTACTACAGCTACGTCTTATTGCATGAGACTACACAAATCTCTTTAAAGGCTTGTGGGTAATAAATGACTTACGGGGTTGGAATGCAGTACAGTGAAGAAATCGGGGCTGGTGAGAAACTTGGCGCTGGGAGACTGAAGCAGAAGAGACAGACGAGATCGAGAACTCGCGGGTCCGACCACACCATCACGCCGGTATTCTAAAAATACAGAAGAAGATATACGATGTGTATATTTATGTACAGAACACACTATGTTGCTTATGTTATTGCTAAGTACAAAAATATGATATAATATTGATATTAAATATACATAATTATGTCTTTAAAATCGCATAAAGACCTTACATAATGAAGCGTCATGTTCTTATTACCGTAGAATGAGCTATTTCTATATACATACGCCGCGGGTCCCCTTACATGGAAGTCGCCATGTTGTTTCTACAGTAGCCCTAAAGGGACAAACTGCTCTACAGAGCGCGTTTCGTAAAACCATCGGCAAAGAAGAGGAAATGCAACCATATCTTAGTCCCGTGTCAGCCACCGTAGTGCTTGTAAAGGGAGGAGGAGCGGGAGTCAGCCGTTGGTTGCAATCCACAACCTCACCACAAGATGCCACTAAAATCTCCACATGGCTCCTTACCATCTTTCAATTTTGCAGTCCACTTTTTGGAAAAGCCAGCTTGATCCATTAATATTATGCTGTCTAGGAAGGCAGCTTACTAGGTGTCAATCAAAATATTCCCTACATTTCAGGGCTAAATTATAATTAAGTGAACATTCAAGTTAATATTTGGAGTACCACAGTAGCTCAGAATGGCATGTAATGTGTGTGTGTACCAGGTATGGAGTTATGCAACAAGTCAGTTTCATCTGAAGGCATCTCAGCAGCCTGCTCATCTGTCCTCTCATTGGTTATTGTCCTCCGAATACTCTGATACCTAAACAAAACAACAGTAAAGAGAGAGATCCTTCGTTTTTCCAAATATCTTCCTTTGTGTTCAGCAGAACAAAGAAATGTATACATCTTTGAAACAATCTGGGAGCGAGTAAATGATGACAGAATCTGTCCCTTTAAGACACAACATTCTGGAACAGGTTATGTTGTTGTGGAAACTGGTGCCTGACATTTGAAAAGAGCTGTTTTCCATACGAGAGAGGATTAACAAATGCCATTCTGAACTCTCATTAATCCCAAGATATGAGATTTTAAGGTCACAGAATGCTCCAACCTCTCCTCCAATCCCATCTCTCGGCTCACGCGTGACGTGTGTGTGGGACTGACCTGCGGTTAAGCTGCTCCATCTGTTGAATAGAGCTGGATCTCTGAAGGACCTGAGGTGCAGGTGGCGCTGTGGGACGCTGCCATGTGGTCGTTCTGTTGACGTGATCCACGTAGAAAATCCTGCCGTGACTGTCGATACGAGCTTCCCAGTCTACATGGTAATGCCAAACGTAAAGAAGCCGTCTTATATATCTCACAACAAGAAAACCATCTTGTTCGGTAATAAAACATTGAAACTGTAACTACTGAGAACACACACACACACCCCCAAACCATCACAAAGAAATGCTTTCTCACTTGGTGGGAGGGGTTCATCCACTCTCTGATAGCGACTGATGTCGTGACGCACCGAAGGTAGTGACCTCGCCGCCTGATGGCCGTTCACTTGAGCACTTGTGCCTGAAAATGACAAAACAAAAAAGTGATTTATTCATTCACAAACTTTTCTTCACTACTGTATAAACGAAAAAACAGACGTCACCTGTATCTGCATCTGTTGCCGCGGCAACCTGTGCAGACTCAGCCGCCCGCCTCGCTTCATTACTCGATTCCGCCCCTTCTGCCTGTGATGCGCTACCCGCTGCCTGCAGGCACCGCCTCCTCAAGATGTCTCTATCTTCCTCCCCCTCATTGGCCGCCTCGTCCCTCTGCTCCGATTGCTTGGCGGCAGTGGCTCCGCCCACTTGGCTAGCTGAGGCCTCAGATGATGCAACATCATCCCTGGTACCCAATCCATCCCCATCCTTTGAGATACATGTTTAGTTTAAAAACTCGTATTTTTATTTTATTTTCATGCTATTTTATGTGCTTCACATCAGACCTGTGTTACAGCGGCTGGCTGCTGCGCGCCTTCAGTGGTTTGTGTCGAGTCGTGACTTCCCTCCGCCCCTCCGTTTTGGCTCGTCGTGGTCCTGCTGCTCGAACCCGATCCGGTAGCCTCCGTGTCCGCGCCTGGGCTCGCCGTTTCCGACCCAACTCTCCCCCTGTCTTTCGCAGGACCCTTCCCCTTGTCCTGTTCAGAGGAGGCGTGTCCTGGTCCTTGTGCCCCGTTGGTCAACGCCGCATCCCGGGAAGCGTGTCCTTCCTCGTCTTCATCGGAGTCTATATGAAGCATGGCATTGAGCCGTGTGTCTGTAGGGAAACTGGAGCGCAGTTTAGGGGACGCGGCTCCCAGGGGTCTGTCCCCGGGGCCTTTAGGAGCCCCGATGGCATCCAGGTAATCATTAAGCGAGGATTGTCTGTGAGTATGACCCGGGATTGCTTCGCCGGGGTCTGGGATCCCGTCTCGTAGGAGCCGATCTTCATCGGGGTCCACGGAGAACTCGTCGGGTCTGAAGGCATCGCCGTGCAGGGACCCTTCGGAACCGGTGGGTGAGGGGCCTCTGGTCACGCGAGGGGCGGGATGCAACACGTCCTCGTCGTCCGACGGGCTGCCGGGGTCTCCGTTCACAGAGGAGGCTCCCAGAAGGGACCCCATAGCGTCTAAGAAAGCGTGAGAGATTCCTATTGAACCCCACGGAACTTAGTTATATAATCATAAACACGTCAACAAAAAAGTACCTTCATGTCCGTTAGATGTGATCTCCACCCTGAAATGAAGTTGCCCGCTCACATGTTCAGTCGGCAGACGCTGACAAAGGGTGTAACTCACATACTGATCCCTGCGAATCACAGACATTTTTATAACACAGTCAATTTGATTCGATTTTGACGTTTCATAAATGTAATTTCTAAAGAAGAGATGTTTCCAGCTTTAATTTCCATATAAACCATCGCAAATGTGGGCTTCTAAAATAAAGCACAGCTATTAATGGAGGTTCATGCATAATAGATGCTCAGAGTAAAATGTGAAAAGTGAAACACCGACCCCGCCGCATGTCTCTCCAGCAGTCTTTGAACCGGGATCGTCAGCTGACCCAAAAAGCGCTTAATGATCGGGCGACTTTTGGCGAATTTGTCCTTGACCTCAATTTCCAGAACGTCCGTCATCAACGCAACAAAAGTGTACTTCTGTACGGGAACGTGAAAGAAATATATAGAATAAAAAAGGTCTAATATATATTGTGGCGCTCTGGTGATTAACTTTCTTAATTGTTTTATTCATTTTCATTTCATGTTAAAATCATGTTTTCCCAATGACAGATATTAAATCTTTAATCATTTACATACCAAAGGTTAAATGTACCCTGCAACATTATACGTGCGTTAAATTCTGATATTCTGTTAATCAATAATGTCATAATAATGTATTGTGTATTGAACAGGATGATCTCATCTTCACACTCAGAGAGAAGTGATCATTTAGCAGCGTCACCTCTCCGTGCCACACCGGGTTGGTGGTGTTGGATATGATGGATGTTCGTCTCTCTTGGCCGTGGTGGGTGAATGTCGGGAAGCCGTTTCTCTTGCCTGGGTGGATGCTCATCTTCAAATAGGGGTCGGGATTAAAAAACATGCCTTTCTTCAAACCCTGAGCCCTGATATCTGCAAAATATCCGAGAATGAAAAATCCAAGAAGGGGTTTCGCATAATATGGAATCTCAGGTGCACTGGCAGGTGTTTGCCACTAGAGGGCAGAAACATAGCAATGTTTTAATGAAATGACACATCACAGCAGTGCTGCGATCTGAGAATCTGTGTTATGATCAAATGAACAGACTCAAATCCTCATTATTGATCAAACGCACCGACGAAGATTTGATTCGTACAATAAATGAACTGACTGCGTTTATATTTATTTGTGATACATATGCCAGGTGTGCATCACTTTACACATGCGAACCGCTCATGGAGAATCATTAGATATGTTAAGATACAGAACAAAATAAGGAAGAAAACTTAAAGCCTTCCGTTGAACACAACTAATATCGTATAGTTACCAAATATTATGATTTTATATAAAGTATCATACACAACAATTCAATTGGATGTATGTTCAATTATCACGCAGGTCTACAATCTGTATCTGCAGTATTAAATACATGACCTATATTTCTGAATGAACTGTACAGATGCTGTATAATGTTACACATGTTCTCTTTCATTTGTATTGTGTGTACACACCCGATAAAGTGAAGCTGACCAATTTCCTGCAATGTTCCGTTACGGACTGACCGTCCAGCTGGCCTTCTGCCCCGACCTACAGAGGGCACCATAACACACAATTACACATTTCAAACCAAACATCTTTTATTTAGTTGGATGATGAAAAATCTAACCTGTTGAAACATGGATCAAATGATATCCATTTTTAAACCACAGTGAAACCAGTGATGAGAATAAACTTAGATATCATGTAAAAGCATCAGCAGGACTGGTTACTATGGGGTTTTAGCAGAAAGGGTGGATACGGTTTTGCGAGAGAGTTCAGACAGGACTGTAAGTTCGTGGCATGAATAATTGAAGTCCATTATAATGTTCCTGCTCATTAATGTGCTAGTACATGTGATTTATGATTATAGACTCTCGAGTGCTAACATGACAGCTTCTGAATATTATGATCCATAATCTCATACGAATCATGTCAAGCGCATGTTTAATTCACATTCAGATGAATCATTTGATGGTGTGCCACAGCCTCATACAGGCCACTTACAACTTTTATAAACTTTCAACCATTTGATGGATAAAGAGCAATTCCCGCTGGCTATATTTTATATTTACATTGAGACGACAATTATCCAAAGTGACTTACAAATGAGGTAAACATAAAGATAATAATACAAACATACTATCGCTTCTTTTATTTAAATAATGACATTAAAGACTGCCAAACAATTAATTGCGATTAATCGCATCCAGAAGAAAAGTTTGTGTTTACATAATATATGTCTGGGAACAGCGCATATTCATTTTGTATTTATAAACACATACGCATACATGTATCCGTAATTAGGAAATGTGTACATGTATTATTGTATCATATATTTACTAATAATTGAAGTTATTTATAAATGATATTTCACGTTTATATTTTTCTTAAGTCTTCTTGCATGTATGCGTTTATAAAAACAAAATTTAACAGACATATTATGTGAAGACAAACTTTTATTCTGGATGCGATTGATCGTGATTAAATCACTTCCCTTACAGAAAAGACACACGAAATTCACATGGGCAAAAAACATGTGTGATCGTGTGTGTTTTTGGTACATTTTGGTGTGAATCCCATGTGAAACCCATGGGATGACACTTAATAACCCATGTCACATATCACCACATGTCATCACATGGGATTCACACCAAAATGTACCAAAAACACACATTTCCCATGTTTGAAATTCATGCGTCTTTTCTGTGACAGCCCTAAAAACATTATCTTTAATGAAAAATGTTTTGAGAATAAACAATAACTAACTGAATCAGATTCAATGGCACACAAGTAACTACAGAACGCAAGAATAATGATTTCGTTTCACAATGAAAACATTTGATGTAGTAAGTAGAAATAAAAAAAACGTTCTCTTTGAAGTGAACTACATTAAGAGTTATGTACAGTACACATCTGGTGTAAGATCAACCTTAAGATTAAAAACTAAATGCTATAAAAGGCCACAAACACCCGATCAGACCACAGTTCAGATCCTCAATATCTCCCCTCCTTAAGCTCCGATTATACATGTTCATCATATGACATTATACATAATGAACCCCAAATAGAAATTCATTTTCTATCATTAAAAATTCAAAGAATTATCTTTAGATTCTGAAATCGCAATAGTTCATTTCTATGCAGAGTTTCTGCTACACATTAAGTCGACTGCATGCAGACTCAAGTCTGGCCCCGGACCCGACTCTCATCCCTTTCTCAATATAACTCATTCTACGTCTGAGGTATCACTCGTTCAAATCTCTTGCTCTCAGTTGAAGCATTAGTCATTTGGCCCTGCACTTACACTCCCATCACTAACAATTCAATCAGTCCTAACACATAAAGTGGAGATGTGCTGTGGTTTACACTCATGTTACAGTATATGTGAAATGTGCCTTTTGCACTAGAAGCATCTCTCTCTCTCTCTCTCTCTCTCTGCGCATTCCCAGCATGCCTCTGACATACGATACGCCTTTATAGAGCTCAGTCAATCTCCAGCGCATCATTATGGAGCCTACGGACACATGGACCGAGAAATACACACTCGCATACAGATGATGATGTGAAAAGTGTTTATAAAACAAATACAGTAAATAATATACACTCATTAACTGATTCTATGATTCGCCTTGTTGCTTGGCAACTATAAACATCCTAAAGAGCTGAAGGCTAATGAACAACAATAGTGACCAAAAGTGATGTGGAAAGTGGACGTCTGGTTCTTTTTTCTAATATATGTTGAAAATCACAGTCTATACGTGTTGTGTCGTCATCTTAACATATTATCTTCCCATCTGCATCTGACGACTACTGACACACACTTACTGTAACTGCTGGGTTTTTCACCGTAATGCAGGGGGTTGTAGCCCTCAGTGCCCCGCTCACTCCGTGATAATATTTAAAACAGATTTTGGTCTCAGCTGAGGAAAGAAAAACAAAAAATGTTGTTTCTGAAAATGTACGCGTTTCATCGTGATCACAGGTCAGCAGCAGACAAGGTGAAAGCGCTTCATTTGTCGCAAACACATACGCAACGTTCTCCAGCTTAAAGAAATTACATTCATTCATTATGATCAAAATAAATCAAGTACAAGAAACAAGAAAATCGTAATGGATGAAAAGATCGATCATAGAAACATATTGTTGTCTGCTTCTCATATTTCTAAATGCGTTTAGGAAAAACAAATTTTAACCTTGAGTTTTCTTGTCATGCTGTTAGTCTTCCACGTTGCTGTTAAGGTTTGATTTTGTTATGGCCCGCGGCTGTATATGCATGTACCATATTCATAGTGTTTCCGTCGCTCTGACTGTTAACGGTTGGCAAACCCCAAGTAAGATCAATAATACTAGTCATGCACTAAAAAAACAGTCAAACTGAAAAACAAAGTTCCACTTACGTTCCATGAAGTACGGCCCAGGTTCTAACCTCCATACAATCTGCCCTTTCTGAGTACCATTAACACCGCGGTTCTTCGAATCCCAGACGTTAGAGGGACACGTCTCGTCTGTGAACACACAAAACACGGAGTGTAAACATTTGTCATACCTGGATAAATGAAGAATTAAAGAAGAAAGAGCAGGAGTCACGTGATTGTGAAACAACAGAGGATTGGTGGGCGCTGGGAACGCAGTTATGACCACGTCGCCACGGGTTTATTCTCTCCTGGGTTTAAGGTCTTTTCTATAGGTCTAAAGAACAAATACTGTAGACTACAAAAGGGTGTTGTCCTGAGAGTTTGTCCGGACTCCGGTTTAAGTGTTTCCTGTTTGTCATCTCGACGTGACCCTGATCAAACAAACTCGCAGCGCTCATCGGTCTTATAAATCTCAATACAGAACGCAGGACTACAACTCAACATATTGTTCATGCATAATATATACAGAGCACTCAACTACAGATGCACTTTAATAAAAGGACTTTATGTGTATCCACAGTTTTAGTATATAGACTTGTATAGTAGTGATTATGCAAGAATGTTAAAGGGACAGTTCAGACAAAAATGAGAATCATAGATTTAAATCACCTCATTTCAAACCAACACTGACTTCCATTGTATGAGCAAAAAACCACTGAGACTTTTCTCTAAATATCTTCTTTTGTGTTCCACAGAAGTAAGAGTCAAATGTAAGTTTGGACAGCTAGATGGTTCACTTTCGAAACAACAAGAAAAGGCAAAGCTAAATGACGCTATGTAGGACAGTGGAATTATGGGACATGTGGTTTTCACCATCCAGAGACGTATGGAGATCGGCCATCAAGTCATCGTAATGAATTAAAGCTAAGTTAGTGTGTGAAGGAGTTTGTCAATTGATTTGGTAGCGTAATGCAACACAGTTCTACGTTTTTAAAACAGTCATACAGTCGTCGTTTAAAACGGAAACTACGTTTGTTTGTGTTTCCTTTACTCAACAAAGAGTAATCGAGATAATAATAGATGCTGCGTCGCAGATGCTGAATAAGCACTTCTGCATTTGAGCGTTGCCGTAGTTTCTACAAGCGGAAACTGAGGGTCGTGAGGAGCAGCGGATATTAAGTCACTGATATGCAACAAATACAAGGGAGACGATGGACGGGACATATTAGTTTAAATAGGAATTTCTCTGGATTTGCACATTCTTGGGAACACAACTGCATGAAATATATCTCACTCGGCAAGTTATTTTGGGATATTTCATAACAAAATTCTTCCATATTGTGGCTTTAAGTCACTAAATCATTCGATCATTTATTGTTCCTTATTTACATACAGATTTGTTACGTATTTACTGTTGCATAACAATGCAAATTGTGAAACGTGCTTTAGAAATACATTTTGCATACATTTTTGCATTGCTATGTTTATTTTATATAACACCCAATTTGGGCTTTGAAAATTGAGTAAACCGAGACCCTTTTGTAAGCAATTCATAGAATCGTTGGAAGAAACATACATGACGTTAATGCACTCTATTAACAAACAGAACCATAATTGTAAAATTGCAATATTTATTATTACTGCAATGATTCGTACAGAGACTAAACATTGTAAGATCAGGTCCAAGATCCAAGCTTCATGTACCACCAATGTATAGTTCCAGACGGAGACAAAAATGCTATAATTTCCACTATACATCTGATGATTGATACGTTTACAATATCTCAAAACATGAGACAGGACATCAGGCCATAGCTTATATGTACATTACTATTTAAATAACCATATATTAGAGTACAGTATATATTATCACAAAGACCAAGATTGGTGCTCAGTTTATAATAATGAATCTCCGAAAGATCAGAATTTAGTGGCACAGTAAATAGACGGCTCTAATGAATTGATTGGCACTAATTCAGAGCAGACAGATGGCATTGTGGGTAAATGGAGTCCATAAACACATTAGCTTTAATTTCCAGTATAATCAATGCAACTACACACAAACCAGAGACCCAATAACTCACTCTTGATTATCTGGCCTTGACAAACATTATTTCAACCGAGCTAATACGACTCTTATTTAAGAAGAACAGATACACTTGTATTGATTTCAGCTTGCATCATTATTTTTTGTGTGTGTCTCAACTATGTTTACAAATATATCATATCTGCAATATATATAGGAGCAAAAAATGAATTAACCCCTATTAATGCATGTCAAAAATGATCCTATATGTGTATATTATTGTATTTAGCTTACAATATATCAGGAGAATGACCTGGAACTAGAATCAAGTCAAAAAATCATACCGAGTGCCTGACATAATAATACACGGGAAGTAATTGTTATTTCTGCACATAAAACATAAAATCTCATTTAGGATCATTGAAAAGTGAGTGATGTGAGACCAGCGATGTGCAGTTCAGAGTCAATACTCATTGTGTCAGCATCTCTGTGAATAGACTAGACTTGTCTGCTGTGATCTATAGATGCTGACCTGAAACTGTATCACTGATCTGACACCGGGCCTTTGTTACAGCCCGTCTACAAAAAGCCACAACTCGCCCGACTCTGTCACACCATTCACATCAAAATCAATCACCTCTGGATCCAGTGCAGTGATGCCTTACGTCACACTGTTTACTGGAAAGCCAATTAGACGTAACATGACCACATGCTGAAAATAAGTCAAATATAAACCAAAATAAGACCACGGTTACACTTATATTTACCCCAAATAGTCATTATACAAAAAAATATTAAATAACAATAGTACTGAATCTATTATCATTACCATCATAATCATCATCCTTTTTATTGGTATTATTATTCATATTAATACATTATTTTTGATCAAGCAATATCCGGATGAATTATGATAATACATATTATTAATTGTTATTGTTATTGTTTTTCTTTTTTGTGTAATGAATCTTTTGGGGTGGATATGCCTAATTCCTAAGGAGCTCAAAATACTCCAAAAACTGGTTTCACTTTTACATGATCATTTTTTTGTTTGGGTTAAAATGACTGTGCCATGAGGTTTGCGATGGATGAAATAAACGGCTGTAGATTTATAGTCATAATTCAAGTCAATGTTGGTATAATAAAACTGAAAGAGACTTTAATGGTTAAGGAGATTTTACCACTAGAACTCCAAACTAATTCATTAAAATCATTTTATCAATATATTGGTGACACTCAAATTCAACAAACTCACAAACCGAACAATAATCATAACTAATCAGATCAATAAAACCCCTGTCAAGTACATTCTGTGCGAGATGAGTCGGGTTAAGGCAGTTACTGTGGGGTACTACAGACTACAGGTATAAAGGGAACTCCAGAGTAGATCGATTAATGGCACAGTCCCTACACAAAGCCTTTATCTGGGACAGGCCACAGAAGATTCTCCCCGTCCAGATCAATGGCTTCATACAGCTGGATCACTTTTCATTGACTGTAACAGCTCCTGAATCCTATATACCACATCTGCCGTACTACACCAGATGTGGACAGCAGTGAAGTCTTTAAGTACATTTCAAGTGTCTGTAGTGCGTGTACTTCACTACAGTACAATTCATACCTTTTACTCCGCTATACATTTGATAAATGCATTTTTTAGATTAAGTGCATTAAACATCTAGTACTTTCTTACTGTCACTCAAGTATTTCTACTCAAAACTTTTACTTGAGTAAATGCAAGAAAGAAAAATATCTTTTATGTATTTATGTATTTAAGTACTCCTTGTACTTCAACAGCATCTTGACCAATAAATGGTTAAATGTTTCGCAGCCGCTCTAATAATCTTTCGAATCCATGGACGCTGGTGGATTCCAGCTTGTCCACGGTTGCTCACCGTCTCATGGGATAAAATCACCTCTGCAAATCAAAACACCATCAGCAATAGCGCCGAGTAATGAGATTCTACCATCGGTCGAGTGAGGGTTCAAAAGAGAGAGAGAAATGCTAGATAAAACGCAGCTAATTACTCGGGCAATCGAGCCAATGAGTTACTGAGTCAGCTGTATGGCTGGTCTTTCGCTTATTTACATTTAACAGCTCGCGCTTCAGCTCTCTCATTACGAGCAAGTTACGACTCACCCATCTTCAGATCAGTGGAGCGGCAAAACAGAGATTAACCTTGCATTTCACTCACCTTTGCAGGTCAGAAATGACTTAAGTGTCTAGCATATCAATGTAACCTAAAAAGCTTTCGTGTCTGAACATAAGAAGTGTTTACCTTTATACATTCGGCAGATGCCTTTATCCAAAGCGATTCGTTTTTCATTCAATTTCATTAATGCCTTAAGACAATCTTACCAATATGGTACAGCCCGATCCAGTCGGTGGCATCCACTTCCTCCTTGATATCCCAAGAGATGACCATGTTTTGTCCCCGCCCGAGCGTGAACTGATACGTCGAGGCTGTTAAAGACGAACGGCTATCCGACGTGACCAGGTCGGTGTCGCTGTTGGCCCTCTGCAGGCCCATCGGCTCCGGGGCTCCTCCTCTGGAGCTTCCCACATTTCCAGAAGCACCCTGCGCCGAGAGGGTGCGGAGATTTTCGGGGCTCAGCGTGTAGCGCATGTGTGGGCTTCGCCGCCTCACCACAAGGAGATGTTCACGGGCCGTCGTGGTCGTGCCGGTAGCCATGGTGACCTGGGTAGAGGGGTGGTGGGGGGAGGGGGGAGGGTGATGAGGAGGGGCGGGGTGGGGACGGTAGCGGGGAGGGAGGACTGCCGTGGCCAGCGAGGGGCGAATGGTGGAGGTCGGGCTGAGGTGGGATCAAGAAATAGGTGCAAAATGGCAAAAAAAAGGGGTAGGGGCTTGAGATTTGGGTTTAGGGCCGAGATGGGCAGACTAACCCACAGCTCTAGTATGCAGGTTCTTTCACTCAGTTCGCTGGAAGTGATGTTTGGCATCAATAAATGTCTCCCCTTTCAAATACCAAACATGGTTGGGGTATCTTTAATGCATCCAATCAAGAATAAAAAACCGAGCTGGGTCTACAAAACCCAACTCACAGAGTCAGATCTCTCAGAGGTCCATATTTAAAGTCTCAGAGGTATCATAGTGTGAAAATATGGTTTTAAAGGAATGTGAAGCGTCTCAGTATCGTAACCCACATTGCTGTGCAAGTGAAAATGAATCACCTGCTACTGGCATTGTTATTTCCTTTCAGTTAATGCAGGCTGGTTTTCTCCTGTCCATTTGTAAGAACTGAAGAGAATAACAATTAGATTGGAGATAGAACCTGATCTCCGTTTTGCCTTGAGATCCAGGAATCGGGTTGAGACAGGGATGGGCTCCACGCTGTGGTTGTCAATGGGAGGATGTTCATGAAAGAAGAATGGTACCTAGAAGAGAAGGGAGGAGAGGAAAAGGAGTAAATAATTGGATTCTGTCAATCAGTTACCCATCTTGCAAATCCGAGGCCCCTGAACAGGTGGGTCCCCTAGGCTGCAGCCTCGGCCCGCCTGTGCGTTAATCCGCGCCTGATTTTGTTGAATCTTGTTATTTATTTAATCGACTTATTATTTGCATAGAGTTCTCTGTCATTGTTGCTGTAACACCAGTGAGAAATTCCCATGAAAGGCTAATTTTCCAAAAGATGGCTAAGTCACCTCAAAACTAGCATGATGAGGCACAATCAAATCTAAGAGTAAGAGAGTTAAACATAGGGAGTGGGACATGTGTTTTTTCAAGTACAAATGAATGTACAAAACGTATTAATGGCTACATCGGGTGGATTTTTGCATTTGGTTTGTGACCATGACCATTGTGAAAATGACCCGATAACAAACCAAAACAAACTAGCAACCAGTTAGAAAAGAGGTTCTCAACACCGGCACGCAAGAGTTTAGCGCAAATATTGGCAACTGCACAGCAATGCACCAAAAGCAATTAGAACGCAACTGCATAGCATCCAACACATTTTCTAAAATCCCAAACTGTTTTTCGAGTCTCTAAATGTATACATCTCTTGACTGGACCAATTCTACTGCCGCTGCAACCTGAGCAGCTTCATAGCGGCTTCAACCACACTCAGACATCTCAAGATCTCGACATCCCATTAGAGTAAACCAACTGTCAACTATACTAGCCACAGATGTCAATAAAGTGTTATATGTCGTCTTAAAGGGATAGTTCACCCAAAAATAAATATTTACTCAAATGATTTCATTTTTTTTACTAAGTGTTGGAACAACCAACATTTTTTGGGACGCACTGTAGTTATGCAATTCCTAATCATAAGTCTCTGCTCCATCCGTCTCTGTTTCTCCTCATATCTTCATCTCTTTGTATTTGAAACAATAGCCGTACCCTTTTTAAACACAGTACAAAGAGTAAACGTGACTACTGCAATACTACAAAATCCAGCATGTTTTTTGTGACATGTTAAAACTTTGTGTTGTGAATGTGGCTGAGCTATAAAAACATGGATGTGAGGAAGCAGAAGTTGAGGAGGTCCCGACGGGCGGTCCGCTGCTTATGTAACCGGCATGCTGTTACTCTCCCACACATTACTGCGCTGCATTGTTTAAAATCTGACAGCGAGACGCTTTCCAGGGAAATGTCACAGTCAATGGAACAGACGACAGGTGGGGTATGTTTGCCCGTCCGTGAGGTGCATGTGTATGGGGTTGTTATTCCGCAGTGTCGTAAGAACACAGCAAGCAATTCAGACAAACCTATCAACATGTGCCAAGATCAACATCTTAACGTACTTATCTTTACGTGTGTTCAAGTCAAACGCCTTGTTTGGGATGTTTCGGAAAACCAGATGACATCTATTGTTATTTCTTTTCAGTTCAATTTTAAAATAGTTTTGCTTAGTTTTGTTTTAAAGGTTAATGAGCAATCGTGTTAAATAATCGGGATCTCAATATTGGCCAAACAATCTCGATTATGAATGGTGTCATAATCGAGCAGCCCTAGCATATTTACACAGTTTTAATAAATAAACTTACATTTTATCCAATGCAACTTATTGTGCATTCAAGCGATGCATTTTCAATCGATACAGTGTAGGATTTTTTTTGTACAATTAATAACAGAATGAGAAGCTTTACAAATTCTGATGCGACTTCTATGGTCTTCCCTTGAGATCTCCTACGCTCCTGAAAGCATCATTTTGGCTGTGATTGTCTGATAAAAGCGTCACAATTGGTGGATCTAATGGAATCATAAAGGGTTGCAGACCGCCGAGAGAGCCGACAGCAAGTGTTAGATGTCTCGATTATTCCTCACCTCTGATGTGTGCGGCCTTGTGATGGTCAGCATGATATTTTCACACCAGCGTATCACAGAGACTTCACGCTGAGATACAGTCAGAAAAGCGATGCTTCAACCAAAACTAGGTCAATCATTCTCCCCGTGTCCCCGCACAGCCCAACTACACAGCGACGGAAAACTTTCAAGCTATTTAAAGAGTCAGTTCACCTAAAAATAAAAAGCCCTAAGTTGACTCCTTTTCACACATTAAATTAAAGCGAATGGGGTCCAGGGACTGTCAAGCTACAGCATTAAAAATCATGAAAAATACATTACAAAATGACACAATGTTATTTGTGACAAAAGTGTATAAACGAATAATAAAAAGTGTAGATTCATTTATAAAGCAATCGTTTACAATAAATGTTCTGTCATTATTTACTCGGCAACAGTTTATTTTGGGGCACTATTGACTTCTATGGTAGGAAACAAAGCTACTATTGTAGTCAATAGTGCCCCACAACTGTTTAGTTTCCCACATACTTCTAAATATCTTATTCTGTGTTCAAGAGAACAAAGACGTGTATACAGACCCCAAACAACTTCAGGGTGAGTACATGTTTACCCAATTTTCATTGTTGGGTGAACTGTCCCTTTAAGGCTGCGATTGGTCACTTTTGGCTCTCTATCGCCAACTCTGTCTGAAATATAAAATGGTAGGTTAATGTCATGCTACAGCATACTTGCTCAATAACTGATTTTCGAAACTGGTTTGAGAAATCTGTGACGCGAACGATCCGAGATTCGTTGGCACAAAAAAGACTTGCGTGTTGCTAACTCACGTCTTGCAAAAAGTGCCACTAAGTGAACGGATCGTTTTAGCGAACTGATTCAAGTCACTGAATCATTTGTGAATCAAATCCCCACCACTAACACACACAGAAGACGAGTCTGGTCGTTGCGTGAGGATTAAGAGGAGAATTGTTGGATTTATCGGTCACGATATTAATCCCCGTCTAAGCAGTTTTCTCATTTCATTCCGCTGTCTGCGCCTGATCCATTGATTTTTTTTTTCATCATGATCATGAGATTGTTCCACCTCTCGCAGAGTGCATATGTCTCTCTTTTCTATTATTATAATACAATCATCTTTTTCTTTTCAATCAACGAACGGTACATCCTAATTCTCTGCTTTCTATTTTACAGCTCATCTTATTGAAGCGTATGGATATTTATGCTTCCAAAGGCTTATAGGCAGATTATAAAATATAAACCACAGAAACCGTCAGTGTAAGCCCAAGTGCAGGCCGCTGGACATCTCCACTATGTTTGATGTAATGGGGGATGTCTGTTCTCCCCACAGCCTTAAGCAGGTCTCTCTGTGATTGTGATTCTTCCAGGAACTGTCAGTTCACATAAGATCCATTAGCTACTGATCTTATATCATTATCATCACCAGTCTGAAGCCTCCTGCGAGAGGTCTTACCTTTGAACCTCAGGCTAAACGCTGGCCTTGCATATATGACCAGACACTTGGAGACGCCAACAGATTATCCCGCTAAATGAGGATATCCGGGTTCAGCCCTTCATTTTGACATTACGGCATTGTATCCATGACGAACAATCGGCGGTTTACCATTAATACCATTACACAATTCCTTTACTTAGGATTTGATGTTTATATCGGAAGATAACATCCCACCAATAGAACCCAACACAGATTGACAATTTCTTTTCCAGAAAGGATGGACTTCTGGCAAGCGTCATACATGACCACAATATAAGGATTGTTATTCTTTCCTTTGATAGGATCACCTCCAGACCGGATGAGGAAATGACAACTTAAACAGATGTGATGAGTCACTCGAGAAGTATTTCAGACTTCCCTTACAAAACATTTACAATCCACCAACATGCAGTCAAAATATTTTTAGATTCCTGAGCAAAACAGCCAATCTTGCATGTGGTTCCTTTATATATTAAGTAAGAAAGACAAGGAACAAACAAACAAATAAAAGAAAAAGAAAGAAAGATAGTTAGTTATAAGGATATTGGTTGAAGTCAGCTAACGTTTTCATCAAGCTTTGTGAGCAACATCCTTGTACAATGTTCTGTGTACATTTCCCGTTGTCATGTTGAGCTTTTAGGAACACACTCCCACTTTAACACCTTCAGTGTTTATTTATACAGCCATGAGGATGACTACGCTATTAATAGATGAAGCAGCAGATCCTGAGCGCTCGTGTGGCAAAGCACTGACCCATATCTGAGACGGCTTTATGGATATCAGCAAACAATCGGCTAATGGAGCACAATAACGTGTTTGCTCATTAAAAATCTAATTTTATGATCTAATGAAAAACACAACGAACACGTCCACTACATCATCAACAAAGGTCATCGGATAAACGTCCGGGTCTTTATTGACCAAAGGGTCATAGGAGTTTGACGAACAATAGGCCGTGATGTATAGTCTATTTCAGGAACTAAGTGAATATGATGGAAGTTGTGTTTATTTTCCCTTCGGTTAAGAGAAATGTCGGGAAATAGCCTTGACCTTTATCTGTGTCCATTCTGCAGACAATGACGTACCCAGGATTGATGTCACAATTAAAACTGATCAGTAAACATGTGAATAATAACATCTAGTTTATAATGTGGTTTACAAACAGGCACATATTTCACTAATAAACCAGATTTAGTCGATTCTTAATCCGCACAATTTAAGAAAGCGTGCGTAAAGAATTACGAATTGTTTAATTCTGTAAATTACAAACTTCAAAATAATCTCCCAAATTGCAAATAAAAATATTGTTTAAGTTTGCATTAAATAAAGGTCAAAATAACAGAAAAGATCCTCTGTGTTTTTATCAAAGTCATTGCTTTGTCACTTCTGATGTTTGATTGACTCTGGACTACATTTGCGGATTTGAAATGAAAATCTATACATTCAAATAAAAACATCACATGTTTATCTTGATTCAGACTCGAGAAAAAGGTCAGAAATGAACATGTGACTGAGGAATAAATGCGACACTTATTTGTAATGACCATCATTTCTATTCAAGGCCTGGTATACGGTAGCATTTAAAATGATTTCAATTTCAATTGTGATTCTTTTCACATTCAGTGCATTATAGTTTTAAACCTTCTTTTATCAAATACCAAATAATGTTTCAAACTAGAACAAGGCAATACGCACACAGCCGAGAGGCAAAAGTCAAGCTGGAGAACAAGTGTTTTGGCATAGTTAAGATAAACACTCTCTCTTTTTCAAATCATTCTTCTTTATGACGAGAAAATGTCTCCCAGCCTGGAATAACATGACAAATGATGAAAGCTATAAGTTCAACGTAAAACCGAGATGACACACAAATAACAAACCAGATTCAAACCCACACTGCCCACGTGAATCAACACTCAGCATGTCATGGAACATATATGTACGTACATAAATAAACATCATATTTCTCATCTAACCTCATCACAACCACAGATTTAAATCCTTCCTTCTACTATACACACGAAACATATTAGCACCTTAACCACACATGGATAATGTTCTTTGTAAACAAGCGAATACGGTTATAAGCTTACAGCGTTGTGTCTTATACGGCAATGCCCTTGACTTTGAACCAAAGTGTGACAACAAGAAGAAACAGCAAACACTAAAGCGGAAATGCAAAGACAAAAAAAAACATTTCAACTTAAAATACAGTTATTTTGTATGTTTTGTTTTCTTAATGTTATTTGGTAATGCCTTACAAGAAACGATAACCTTGGTTAATGTTAATTTCTTAATATACTAATGCATTTTTCCCATTTATGAAGAGAAACTAAACTTTTATTTGGAAGAAACGTCTTTAAAAGTTCACAGAATAAAACAAAAACGATCATTTGTTAGTCACAAACCTATAAATAGCAAATTCTGAAAACTGAAAATGGTCTCCACGGCCATGTGTAACCATTACTTATTGCATGAACAATATTTTGCTGTAGAGGACGTTAAACGGTTCACATTACATATTCAAAACATTAAACAATTTCAGCATTATTGTAAAATATTACCTGTTATTTGCATTGTCCAAAATGTCCACCAAGTACAACAGAGCTTCACCGCAATTCACAATTTGCACGTATCTGCTTTCATCCGCCTACTGTATGTTGGTATTTCAAGGCCTTGCATCAACTTCGAGGTGATGCCGCAAGATTTGAACCTCCTAAAATGAAACTTCTCCACTCGTTGGCTTTTTTCCTAGATCATCTCCTCTCTTCCTTTTCAAAATGAACATGAAAGCAAATACGACTCATTTACTTTACAAAAACATGTGAACTATTTATCAGTTATTCAAAAAAATGTAAAAACTATTTGATCTTACCCCTCCCCTTCAACCACCTGTCATACACAGAACGCTTCTCATCAACCAATCAAAACAACCTGTTTTTTTTAATTTCCTGTTTAAAAATAAAATATCACATCACATCAAAGCTTAAAAACATTCAAACACTACATTACTAAACATCAATGACACTTTGAGGAAACTCACCTTGTCAATAAAAAACAGCAATACCTGATTGTTCAATATACGATTATTACAATCTGGACCTTGAAAAGTAAAATAAACTTTAATGTAGTAAATAAATACAGTAATGCCCATCATTCCAGTGAACCCTCTTATCGCAAGCCGCTATAATTTCCCTCTCCCTTCATATCTATATCTGACCGGGTCAGACCATACGCAACGTATATATTTCAGACATTCCAGTGATGTCAGACCCTATAAGTCTCTATCCCGAGCATCTGCAACTACTCTTCCAAATCCGTCTGATGTAATATCCAATAACAGTCAATGACCCGCAGAGATGAACATTCAATACTTAAATCAAGATGAAGCGTTCATTTTGGGGAACAATCCGTGGCATTTTAGACTTAAATCACAATTTTTGGGTGTGGCCGATAACACGTGGCCCTGAATAAAACCACTGATCCATCAGATATGTGTTGTATAGATTCTACAGTATGCTGGGAAATAAGTAGAGGCTAGAGACTGCTGGCATTAATGACCGAACCAGCAGCTGTGTCATGTCATCCACGGATCTGGTCTAAATAGTCCTGTTGTGGGATTTTGGAGCTGCCCTTCAAAGGAAAGCCATATGTGACCTCATTACTGGAGGAAAACTGCTCTCAAACTTTCTTTAAAGCAGCACTTCACTACAGTTGACGATTCTGTGGCTCAAACTCAAGATACAAAGGCTCGTGGGAACCCTGGAACGTGTTTTGGGCACAAAGACCGAGTTCTGGTGTAATGTTAGGATGGCACTCGTGGGAATAAGGCTTCAACAATTGAAGTTACAAATCTCCATCGACAGCATTTTGGGGTCATGGGTTCGAACCCCAGCCAATGCATGAGGAAGAGTATAGAATGGATGCACGTCAAGTCTCCAACATATATGGAAATGAGGTAAAAGCCCTGAAACGAGGTTAGTGGCAGATTTGTAAAGAATTGTTCTTGTTGAACAAGACTTTAAACCCAGAACCTGTGGCATGTGCTGAAAACAATTATATGGCATTTAAGTCTAAGAACAAAGTTGTAGCGATCGATGTCGCCTATAAAGCAATAAATGCATGAAAATGTTGGTTTTAAAGGCACGTCAACGTCCAATAAAACCCGATATTAAGCGTTTGCGTTTAAACCCCAAGTTCTTCTGTAACAGCAATAGACTGTTCAAAGAAATGTGAAAATAAATCGTCACGTACCGTCAAAAACAATCTCGGTCGTTCGGTGCGCTCCCGTAAAAACAACACACGGACGCTGATGCGCGCAGCCGAGGGCCTCCGTGACGCGGGCGTCCTCCTAAACCTTCCGTCTCAACGGTACCACAAGCCGAACGAGCCTCCCCGGAGCCACCCCAAGCGCAACAGAGATTTACTGCGCAGTGCCGGAGCGTATCCGAGCGCACGCCGCGCCTGACTGGATCCAGCCGCGTTCATCTCTTATTCATTCAGAAAGAGCTCCATACCGACTCGCGGGAGAAATGCGTGCGCGAAGCGTCACACGAGCGATGTTTCATGGGCGTTGCTTTGCATTGGTGTTGGATGAGATCCAAGGGCTGGTCGTCCGACGCTTTTGTTTGGAGACGCGCTTCGTTCGAAGCGGTTCTTCTGGATGACTCGACTGAATCGACTCGCGATCTTTCAATAATCGCACGACGCCTTCTGCAGTTTTTAACGAACGGCACGCGCGCTTACGTGTCAGGCGACTGCGCTTCGGTGTCGACGCTGCTATATTTTATATTGAATAAATGTGTGTGCACGAGCAAAATTAAGTCATGAGTTTCCTAGGTAACAATCGTACGAACGCCCGATTCCAAGTGGTAAACACGACATGCGGGAGCGCGTGAGGGAGCATAAATACTGACAGACATCTCGGAAATTCGATACTTCCCTGGATTTAGTGACGTTATAAGTGTATAGCAACATCAATAAATGATTTAGTAAAATAACACATTATACAAAACATTTATGGTATTTACGGTGTACAGCCCTTCAGTCTAGTAAGGGCTAACAGTAAGGAGCACAGTTCCATACATTACTTCCGGGTTGATGTGGGAATTATCGAATTTCCGAGAGCAGTCGAAGAGAGTACAACATCTGCATATGCTTACAAAACTTAAAAAATTAAAAGGCTCCATTTAAAAAATATTTTTCTACAGGTTGATGTGAGAAAAATGCCAAATTAGAGGATATGCAGTCAGAGAACCGTTCTTTGTAGTTTTAATAGTTTAGCTACAGAATAAACTGTAGTAAAACTAAACCTAGTACTTTCACAAGTTGTCTTTATAACTTAACATAGTGATGATCAATAAAAACTTGGTTAACTGTAAGCGTCCAGTGGTTCTTGGCTTCCACGTGCACGGCTAGCTGTGGATTATCCCACTTTTAACATGGTTATTATTTGCAAAGTTAAAGCATTTGATATTTGCGGTGTAATTTTATACGGGTGACAATTACCGTCATTTTTTCCCTGTCAAAACAAGACATTTTAGCAAATTTCTTCTTCCTTAATATTTTATTGTAAAAAATACAATTCAAGTCCTTTTATACACTTCTCTTGCTAAAGGTCAAATTTTTATATTAGATGGTTCACGTTCTCAAAGAGCAGATTTGGGTTGATAACTTCCACTGGCAATATACGTCGATGTGATTTTATGCAATACACAAATGGTTTGGCGTACCATTAAACTGTAAGCAAGCTAATAAAGGTATTCTAGTTCTCCCATAAATGGCATACAACGATAATCTCATTCAGTTCCCAAATCAAAATCAAACATTGCATACATATAATAAATAACTTTATTTAAAAATATATTGCATTTATTTTTCTACAAATAAACTGTGCATTGAAATTCAACTTTCTATAAACAATCCCATGATCCCTTGGTCAGACAGTACAGTAAGTATAAATGACTTGTCGGGCCATATCCTTGTTTCCACTGGATTGATAAATGAGCGATAAATTGTAGGCAATCTCCCTCCTCAAGTCCACCTGATCATCTTCAATTCCCTTCAGATGAAAAGCAGAGCATTTTAAATCACACATGCAGGATATTTCTACTTGAGTAATTCCAACAGTGCTTTGTGCTGCGATATCTAGCAGTTATCATTAAAGTTTGAAAAATGTCAAATAAACAAATATTAGAATTGCTGCTTTTATTTTTTAACAGGAAATAAGAAATTAACTTGAACCAAAATAAAAAAAGTTAATTAAACCTATGAAGCAATATTGCATTAATACAATGACAAATGCACGTGGCAAAATAGATTAAATTAAATTTAAATATGAAAAACCATAAAAAAAAACTTGATAGTGTAGAAAATACATGTAGAAATATGTTGCATTGCTTAAAAGTGAATATGAACTTGTTTTCTTTGCAGTAATTGAGGATATACAGTTATTTTGACCTAATTTCTGCAAATAAATGCAATGGTCTCGTATTTTTTGCCACGGCTGTTGAAATTATTTAAAAATATTATTGGAACTACGATCAAACTAATAAGAAAGTGGTGGATCATGCAGGTGTAGTACCTCCAGTTGGAGTGGAGATAAAGTGAGGGCTTTCTCATAGTAATGAAGCGCTAAATGATTGAGTCCGAGCTGATGGAGAGCCCGGCCCAGATTATACAGAGACTCCTGACAGTGACCTCTGAACTCCACATACCGCCACAAGAATGAGAAACCCTGAGAAAACAACCCAACCGACATGATACAAAATCTCAATTTACGCAGCAAATTTAGACATTATTGTACTATTGAAGGATTGTGTTTGATTTATACAGACTTAAAGATGTTTTACACTTTTACTAGTTCACTTAAACGGTTAGTTCATCCAAAAATACTGATTTTGCCATCATATGACATCCTTGACATTTATATGCAAGAATCATTTATTTTCAATTTTAAACACAACGCACCTGCACAATCACGGCGTGTCTTTTCATGACAAACCTCTGACAGGCCATGTGGAAAAATGTGAGACCAACACACAAACAATGAAGGGGATGGTTGGGCTGGTTTCTGAATGCTTGCATGTACTGACCTACTCGCAGACCAAAGGAAGAAGCACACAATAAAAGATTACATCATCATCAAACACTTGGCTGAAGTGATAGCCTTCATGTAAACGTCTCACTCATGTACAGATCGAGTTATCATACTATTAACATTCAAATGAAAGGCCCAGGAACAGGTAACGTTAAATACCGAGTGCGTGTTTGAAGGTTCCAGAAACGAGCGAGGTGTGTCCGTTAAGAAGATAGAGCGCATGGTTGTCAGGGTGCTTCAGCATGAGTCGCAGACAGAAGCGATGATGTCGGGCGTCATGAGAGTGCAGAATGACCTGGTTAAACACATTCCACAGCTGCGTCCGCTCAACGTTGTCCATTAACATCAACCTGCGACACATCAAGTATAAAGAGTTAATTAAGACTCAACATCGACAGCAAAGTCAAAAGTGTGGAAACTACAAAAACACTGTATTATGCATGCCAGGCCAGTAGTTGGCCGTGTCATTTTATAAAGAAACACGTCATGTAAACTGCCAAAGCGCAACTTTGTAAAACAAAAAGCTGACAAGTAAACGGAGAGCCAAATAGTTGTAAACATATTGGTTAAGATATTTAAAATAGACTGAGTGTCTGGTTTACTCACCTTATGTAGTTATAAGCCTTTTGGAAGTTGCGGTCGAGGAAGGCGGCGGACAGGCCGAGGTACTCCAGCTCTTTGCGTTTTACACGGTCGTCGTAGAAAGAGTAATACTCTAAAGTAGAGTCTACCAGTAATTCGGCTTCCGTAAAACGCTTCACATCGCACATCACGGCCAAACAGCGCAGTAATAACTTCCACCAGTCATCTCTGGAGAGCACGCTAGTCTTTCCTTAAAGACAAAGAGATCACGACAGTCAACTCAGTAAGCGCAGAGATAAATGCAGGGAATGTGCAACAATGTTTGAGTGTTACTGCTGTACCCTTAATATCCAAATACGCCGCTTCCTGGTCATCAATCTCCGTCAGTTTGTTCCGTGACACTTTCACGAGCTTCAGGTGTTTGACGCCAGAGGAAGTATTGGAAACGACACACACCTGAGCGCGCACCATCCCCACCTTCACAGCACAGGTGAGAATCATCAGCATTACATAGGAGTCAACCTGAGAGTCCGGCAAGAAGTCAAATACAAGAGCACAATCTGACCTTGAGAAGCATAGACAGCATGGTTAACAGAGTATCGATGTAATCATCGGTACGTCCTTGAGAGGAGAGAAGAGTCGAGCGATGCAACAACAGCTTCAGCTCCTGAAACACACACAAATAAAATTCAGCGCTTACAAAACACTGTGTCTAAATACACATACGTACGCAGGCACACACCTGCTGGGCGGCTGATGCATCCTGCGCCAGGGTTTCACTATCGTACATGGGCTCCAGGGCCTCAAGGGCCATGTTGGGTCGACCCAAACGTTGCTGGAGGGTGGAGAGCGCCAGACGGGCGTCTAAATGCAACGGAGCCATTTCAACAACTTTGCTGTAGCTCTTGACCGCCACTTCCAAGTGACCGAGCGCCTTCAGACACTCTGTAAACACAAATTACAGTAATTATCCTTCTGTTGGCATTTAAAGGATACATACATCACGCACAAACTCACTGTACAACAATATTAACAACCAGATCTTTCTTGTCTAAAAGTGTAGTCTTACTGTAGAAATCTGTAAACTTGTTTTGTTGCAGGGAATGACTGTATTGAAATGTTATTGGTCACTTTTTGAGTCAATCAATTGATCTCCTCCTACATGGGCGCTTCTCGGGCACGATGTGGATTTTATGCCCATGAACAAGCTCTTTTCTGAGCATGTTGGTTTGAGAGGGTTTATAGTAACCTGCATGTCGGAGCCAGACGACCGCGAGGTTGTATCTCTCCGAGCAGACGAGGGCGGAGAGCAGAGGAAGGGCGGAGTTATACTCGCCCTCTTCCATAAAAGCCTCGGACACGTCCAGATACAGGTCACCCAGTTCTTCAGGGCTCTGCTCCATCAGAGACGTCAACATCGACTGCAGACAAACACAAAGAAACAAGAAATGTAGATCATGCTTTAACGGAAGGGACAGCACATTCAGATGATCGTCATCCAGAAACTAATCCCTAAAGATCCTGGCGGAATCACTTACATCCAGCGGTTTAAAGACATGCTGGTGGATGAGACAGACCATCAACTTTGCTCTGATGTCCACAGGAACATCTTCAGGAACAAGCACCTCCACAATTTTCCCTAAAACATTCAAAAGGTGCATTCACACAAACATAACCTGGCTCAAAGACGACATGACTTTATTTACACACGAACCATACAGGTAAGCATAATATTTCTGGAAATTAGGAAATATATAATAAGGAAATTATATCATAAATTAATCTATTATCTAATCTAGATGTGTGATCATGTTCTTCCCAGTCATCTCGCCTGTTTCCTTTTCGCAATCTGTATTCTTCTGTTCTTCTTCATCGTCTTTTACAGGCGTCTGATCAACTGTCTTCTCCTCTCTCTTCAACACGATGTTACAAAACTTCACCAGCGCCTGCAGACACATTCATTGCATTAGTCACATAAAATATTTAAAACATTCAGTAAATGTGCTTTACAATTATCTACAGTCCTGCTGATATGAACCATAACATTACAGAGCATTCAGTGGAAAATGCAGAGAAAATGAGTAATGCTCTAACCGAGCAATAAACAACGAATGACAATGTTTTAATACAAAATATATTCTATTTGAAGTATTCTATAATACATATATTATATGTATATTTTTTATTATTATTGAATCGGATTTGTTAAATTCCTCAGATTTTTGTCATTTAGCAGATTAAGATATATGTAAATTTAAGACCACAACTATATTATCTTACGAACCCTCTGCAGTTTTGTCATTTAATTCATTCAACATCATATTTGCCAGTCTGCTCTTTACATACATCATCCTCAACCAATAGAAACCCTGGGTGGGTGGAGCCCCAAGATCTATCCCTATTACCTCCAAAGCTTTGTCGTGTTGGTGAATGGCTATGAAGAGCTCAGCAGCCATGTTGATGCACTCGTGCGAGACGAGCTCGGGATGTCTCTCCAGAGCTTCCTCCATGACTCCTACAGCCGACGGCAACTCACTGCTTTCATAGTAACTCCTGAAACAACACACACGCGCACGCACGCAAAAACTCAATACCATACAAAAACAAATACAAAAAAATTGTCACTCATAATAAAATGAATTGAACTATGATGTTACCCGGCATGCATTGCAGCATAAAGCGTTCTTTTATTGATTATAAATTTACATCAAAGTACCATGGTACACATCACACTACTCTACTATTAATACTATTTATGTATTTTAAGTGCAGTGTGCATACTTTGCCATGTCTCGAGACAGCTGCATGAACTGTTCTCCATCAGATGGCGGCAGAAGGCTGAGGATTCGCCGGTATCCGTCCATGGCCTGCTTATGCTCCCCGACCTGCTCATAGAGATTGGAGCGCTCCCACAGGTACTGAACATTACTGGTGTCATATTTAATCGCTGAAAGTAAAAGAGAAGACTTTATGTTTTTAAAGGAGCAAAAATAATCTAAGTCATTCAAAAAATAAAAGCCTGCCTTACCAACTATGGTGGACATTGGTATTTTCAGATGGCGCTGACATAAGATTAAAAGACCTCAAAGACACTTGCACAGACCTTTGGTGTAGCAGATGATGGCTTGTTTGATGTTGTCTTGCTCAAGAGACATGTCGGCCAGTTTGACCCACTCCTCACAGTCGCTGGGGTTCAGATGAGCTGCTATCAAACCAAACTGAAGAGCTTTCTCCATGTCTCCTTGATCTTCATAGATCATAGCCATTGTGGAGAACGGCTCATACGCCAGTGGAGCTGGAAGAATGAAGTCAGGTTATGCATCTAAGAGCTGAACACAAACGCAGTCATTTGGTTTTCGTTTTGATAACATTATTTTTACAGAATTACAAAAATACAATGAATCCACGTTAATGATAACAACCAACCATTTCTGTAATCGGTTTAAACACCCCTAATGACCAGTACAACTGAACCCACCTTGGCGAATGATCTCCATACACATCAGGATGGCATCCTCTTTCTCTCCTCTTGCATAGCGGATGTTGGCTTCTCCCATGAGTCCTCTCAGCGCACGTGGTAACTTACTACGATGACGCCTCTCCTACCAATACAACCAGACAAGACACCGGAAAGATTCGTGTTATGATTTGATGGATTAAAAATGTGTTTTTTACCTGTGACTTATAATATTTTTATCAAATTATTAAGCATACAATACACTTAGTACAGATAATACTTTCTCGGCTAGATTAATGGCTGCTTAAAAGGTGATGCGTCGTTGTACCCTCATCATTTTCTTGTTTTCACGGTTCAACTCCATTTCGAGGGCAAACGCGTCTCCGGGTGTGACTTCATTGCCATCGTTGTCCTCTTCGTCATCGTCATTGTCACCCTCCTCTCCAATATCCTTCCAATCCATCTTTGAATCTTCGTCATCCTCGTCCTCATCTGCTTCATCTCCATCTCCAAGCATGGAGGCAAACGCTTTCTGAACAGATGGACTGACGCCCTCTTCCGTCTTACCTGCCAGAGAACAAGAAAAAACCAAACGTATTGTGTGATTTAAAAGGATAGTCCGTCATTTCCTCACTCGCATATTGTTGCAAACCTGTATACATTTTCCTTGTTCTGCTGAACACGAAGGAAGATATTTGGAAGAATGTCAGTCATCGAACCGATCTCGTCCTCCGTTGACTTCCATAGTATTTATTTGACCTACTATGGCGATAAACGGGGGATGAGATCTGCTTGGTCGCTGTACAGGTGTATACAAATGTATACAGGTTTGCAACAATATGCGAGTGAGTAAATGATGACAGAACTGTCCCTTTAAGAGGAATGCATGGCCACAGACCAAATCATGTGTCATATAAGAGTACTGATACAATAATTGTTTGCATTGTTATAAATGTGACAGCATCCTTTGGTAAGGATCATAAACCCACATGTCATGCGTTTCCCTCGGACACATTGTGTAGAAGTGGATGGCACAGGGTCTTCTTGATCAGCTGTCTCATCTTCATCAGAAACATCTCCCTTCTCCTGCTGAAAGACATCAATGCGGTCACGTGCACAGACTAGACATTATAGAATATGAACAGACGCATCTTTAAAATATGACCTTTTCTTTCGCTATTCTCTCCTCTCTGCGCTTCTCAAACTCTTCGAAAGTGATCTTTCCCTCCAAGTAATCGTTTAGTTCAGACATTGTTGAATAAACGTCGTTTCTTCTGCTACATCGTCACTTACAAACATCCGCTCATTCGCACAGCTGCCACGTGATCGCTGTATCTCAGGTTTAAGCCAATCGGAGAGCTCGAATTCTTCTTCGACGGCGAGCGAACACAAACGGGGGCGAGGGGGTTTCAGTTGTGCTCCAGCGCTCTCTGGTGTTGAAGGAGCATAGCGCAACACATGTTAAGCGGAACTAGAAGAAGAGTTTGTTTCCTTGATGAGAGAGAGAAACACGGAAGCATTGATATTGAGCTTTTTTTATTTTCATTTTAACATGTATTTCCTTTAAAGTAGGTGTTTCATTTGTTATCGAATGATAAATGCAACAGTTTAATATTTATATCAATAAATATGCATCCCTTAGACATGTCAAATAAAGGCTCTATGCATGACACAGAAACCAATGGAAAACAACAGAATTGGTACATTTATAACATTTCCGGGCTGTCTTGATGTACGGTCTGGCCTTCAGTGGATTCCTGTGCAGGAAAAATCAGCTTCCGTATCATCTTTATCCTCTCCTCCTCGGTCTGAGATCTCAGCTCGTGGACGGGAACCTGAAAAGAGAGAGTGAAATAGGAATGCACACTCCAAGAAAAGTGTTTCATTATACTCGAAGGCTGTTTAAATCTCACCAGAACAGGTTTATATCCCAGTTTTTTAAGATGGCGAAGTTTGACCACTAGGTGGCCTCGATGATGTGTGGAACCAAAGCAAAATGAATAAAGTGGGGCGCAGACCACAGCAGTCCTGGAATAACACAGAATTAAATCCAACATAACTCAGTATAGTATTTTCCTCACTTAATAACCATATAAATGTTCATTTAATAGGTTTAATATTAGTTACCTTTCAGCAGATTCAAGATCCTTAGACTCATCATTGTGGGGTCCACAATTCCCTTGTGTATGACCAGATGGAGTAATCACACAGTCTAAGACATACCACAAGACAAAAAGTTTTAATTAATTTATGCACAGCTCCAAATATTTGTGGCTCTGCAATGTATTTAATTCTTTAATGCACGAATATTTAGCAGCATATCAAGTGTAGGAATTTGTTTTATTCTTTGGGATTTGACTGTATACCAATCACACTTTTTAAAACAAAAAATTGAGATTTTCTATTATCCGTAATATTCTAGTTCAGTTAAGAAATATTACACTAACTTAATAATCAGCCAAAACTACACTTCACCCTGACCATAACCTTACCTATAAAATAAACACCCTGTTCCAGCACACCCTCTTGAACCGCATCATTTCCCACAATCCCCTTGACAGCACTGAGCACTTCCTGGTTCACTGAAACCTCCTGCGTCTGAGCCGAGACCGGGAGGTTTGGAATGGAGGTAAGGGATGAGGGCAGGTGAGATTCATCCAGCCGTAGACACAGATCCAAAGTGTGCAGCCAGTTCTGAATCTTGTTTGACTTTCTGCCTGTGAGCACACAGAAAATGGATTAAACATGATTTCATTCGGGTGAGGCAAAGGAACAGAAGGAGAGAAGATAAGAACCTTTTTGCAGGAGCAGGTCCAGGGTGTCCTGCTCAAACAGTTTCTCCAGTGGACTTTGGGGGAAATGCTCCAGGAATGCAAGATAGTGGACGGCTTTTAGCAAGTCGATGTTGGAGATTTTAGAAAGGTAGGTCTCTAAAACTCTTGTTACGCTGATCAGAAACCTAAAAAAAGATGCATCGCATATATTGACTGAAAACAGACACAAAATGTATAAAGCACAGGAAACTGTAAAGTTCAATAAAGCACTTTAGATCAACTTTGGCACAAGTTAAACTTTAACATTAATCAAACTGTGACAGTTTCCCCATTATAGAAGTACGTTACTGTTAACATGATTTTCTTTTTTTTCTTTTTGCCATTACATAAACAAGAATGAAAATAGTTACTTACTCTTGTTTGTTGTCTTTCAAGTCATGATTAAAAAGGGAAAAGACTTTTAAAATGCTCAGGAGATCTCTCAGGGTCAGAGAGTCTGGCTTCTGAAGAATTCTCTCAGCAAACACATCCAACAGAGCCGCGGGTCTGAACGCAAGATCCTCGAATGTTACCAGAAACAGAATCACCTACAATAGACATTAAGAATAGGAGTGAAGATCTAACACAGATGTTATGATTAGGGCTGTCAAGATTATAACATTTGTATGAGGATTTACTGTCTAATAAATAATAGTGATTGTGCCGATTATTCGTCTGTTTTTACAAACATTACATTGAATTGCAATTAATTTAGCGTATGACATAGCCAAGAACCAGTTTGATAGCTGAATTATCCATCTAAACTGTTTTGCTTGAAGTTTTAGTAAAGTTGTAAAAATCTTAAAGCTATAGTACATCCAAAAAACATTTGCCCCCATTGACCCTCCACTGTATGAACCCAAAACCACTGAGACATTTCTCTCCCAATATCTTCTTTTGTATTGCACAGAAGAAAGACTCAACATGAGGGAGAAAAACTGCGACAGACTTTTATATTTGGCTATCCCCTTAACTGCTTTATATGTATGAGCCCACAAACCGAAGACTTAAACCAGCAGAGATCTCACCTGTTTGTTGGACCACATGTCAAACGTGTTGGCCACATACTCAGAAACGGCGCTGAAGAGGCTGTAGTTCCTGTAGCGGAGTTCATGGCAAGACTTCAGCACGGCTAGAAGTCTATTGAAGGGAAACTCGTGCACATTTTCTGCAGGAGAACAGAATGGAGATTTAGCAACAGGATCCGACTTTTCCAGTTCTGGAAAGTCGGCAGTCTGATGCTCACCAGCTATCTTCTGGCTGCAGACATCCAACAGCGGTTTGAAGTTCAGACCCATGGCAGCCAAACTGCAGAACATGTACTGGTTGTTGGGTGGGCTGAACTTCTCTGTCATGGACAAAGCTTTCATCTAAGGGCACAAAACTAGTATATAGCAGTCATCTCAAGACACAATAGTGAAGCTAGTTAAAAGGAGGATAGTTCAATCGAACCGCCAGCTGTTTCTTCAGATGAATGGGAGAATCCCTGCCCACCGCTCTCATCATGCTCTGTAGAACCACCACGCTCTGAATGTCTGATATACGATCTTTCAACAACAACCTTCACAATACACAGTAAACATCTCAGGGTTACATCACGTATTTTAATGTGAAATTATTTATAGGTGCATTTTGATCTACCTCAAAGCCTCTCTCAGGGCCTGGACGTTCTTGCTCTCCTCCATGTCTCGTAAAGAGCCAGCCAACACTGAGAGAGACCTCTCATCAAACTGATTCAGACGCTCCTGTACGTGTAGCACACAAATTCAAGACAAACGGATGTTAATTTACACACTGCTTTTTATGTGAACATAGACCACTTCGCAAGATGTAAACACTAAGTGTACACTTACCTGTATCACCCGCAGCAACGTCTGCACCACACGCGTGTTTTGTGAAACCCCCAGCTTGACCATCGCCAGCAGACTGTAAACCAGATCATCGTTCCTCATGCGGCAGGAGTCGGTCGCCGCCCGATCGCAGAGCTCCTCGAACCCCGGATGATCAAACATCAGCCGGAGCTCACAGCGTCTCTGCTCATCCGTCATTCTCTTCGTGGTGTCCCACATACGAGTTAACGTGCTGCTAATGTGCCGCCCGGACTCTGGAAACTGATGCGACGTGTCCAGCACATCAGTGGGTGAAAAACAGTCTTGCAAATGTGTGTAGAAAGGTGCCGTTTTCTCCAAAGGTAGTTCACCGGTGTCAGAAGGTTGCAGTTTAGTGGTTTGTTTAACCGGAACGTTAAGAAAGTCTCCATGTTCACTAGGCTGACTGTAATATCTGACTCTTTCAAACGAGCGTCCTTGTGTGGTTTTTCTGTCCCAGTGAGAAGAGGAGGCAACACTTCTAATCCTACAGTGTAAAGTGTTCGTACGTATTAGAGAGTCACATTTCCACAGTGATGTGAATCTAAGAACACATTTGAGCATGTCCACGCCGGATTTATACATCCTTTATATGATCAAGTATCAAAGGCACAGGATTCTTCTTCCATGATGTCAACTGAAAATAAACAGAAAATGGTAAACAATTAAACAAAATAATAATTCCCAATAAAATGTCAGTTTCTACTGTAAAACCTATAATAATAAATATACTTTTAGATACATGCAACGTTGTACATAATAGTATATAGTAATAATATAATTTGAAAGCTCTGTGACGTATTTTTCTGATTTACTATCTTTATTTACCTGGTACACCAACGAATACTGTGGTATTTCAATGGTCTATAAAAACATGGTAATGTGTGATTGTTATCTGTATTAAGTTTTGTGGTTTAACTTTAAAATGGCAATACAAATCTGTTCAGTAAATTAACCTACATATATCCCCCCCCAAAAGGCATTACCATCATGATACATGTTTTAGACTATCCAAAACAACTTAAAGAATAATTAATATAATTATAAAAATTATAATTAATATAATTGTATGCCAGAGTAAAAAAAAAATATATATATATACATGTGGAGGACACAATACAGCAGCTCTATGCTAATGCTCATCCATCTACACCGTGTAAAACATCAGCTACGTCATAATAGTTACTATACGTGCTTTGTAGAAAACAATATTTAATTAGTCTCGTTCCATACAATAATAATCTTTATAAAATCAGACATTATACATTTACCCTTCATTCGTTCAGTCTCCTCACATGTGAACCGCTTTCACTGTGTACGCAGCCATGACAGGACCGTTCCGGGCCAACAACAGTTCCGCTTTTAGTACAGCTTTCAAGTTTACAACAAAACATACATTTATTATTATAAAAGTTGTGTTACATTTAAATCACACGTAACGTTTATCGCAAGCTATTATATATGTTGTCCGAAGAAATAAACCGAAAGTCGACGTTTCCCTCCGGACATCTTATGCGGAACACAAGCAGTTGCATAGCAACATTAGACGCTTTAGTGGATGTCTCGTAAACATGGCTAAGTTTGTTCTTGCGGGTACTGCATTAATTAACTTTATAAAATAGTCAAATGATTTAATATATGTATACAATATTATAATATTCATATATATCATTTTCTGAGTATTCCGTTCATCTGCAGGCAAAGCTGATTGTCCTTATTATGCAAAGGCGGAACTTCTTGCAGACGTGCTGCGACAAAAACTGCCCGATTTTCACATTCACAAGATTTGTGTGCATCCAACTGACTGGAAGGTAAATCTGACTTATTGTGTAGTTATTGTTTATTGCTCGTGTATTCACTGTTCTGTGTGTAGGTGTGGCTGGAGGACACGTGCGCATTCAATGGCTGGACGCATTCGAGTTCTCCTCTAGTATGGAGGGAGTTGGTGGATCGTGGTGGGAAAGGCATGCTGCTTGGTGGATTCAGTGATTTTCTTGAGCATGCACAGGTTTGCATAGAACACTAAAATACATAAAGAGAAAAATCATGACGTCCTTGAAATCCATTTGCAGAATACACTGTAAACAGTCAGCATGCTCTCGGCTGGCTTATATTCATATTGTTATCCCAATTCTAGGTTTCATTGAGATAAACATTTTGTGTAACCATTTCCAAAATGTTTTAAAACAAATAAGACACTTTCTATATTTCAGTTTGACCTGTAGGATCTTCTTATCAGAAGTATACGTTCATTCAGAAAAACAGTGTTCGTTCAGATGTTATTCCACTCAAGTTCAACATGAATCTTTGAAATGGTCCAAGGTCAATATGTGATGATAATATTGTTCTCTCCGGCAGGGTCACTATGGCATCACCTCAGACATGACCACCGATCTGATGCTAAAAATTGCAGCAGAGAATCTTCAAACGAAAGAACTGTGCATGCAGGAGGAATTTCAAAGATGCAACTCGTTCACACCGCTACACGTATGGATCAGCAGGTACATGTTATCAGAGTACTGGATTGACGTTGTATGTCAATGTTGACACTCGCTTCTGGTTTGAAACCTCGATAACAGGAAGAAAACAAAAGAGAAGTGCTTTCCCTTGTAACTCCCGCCTACGTGGTGCTACGGTCCTGTGGGGTTCTGCCAAGGTCGCTTTGTGGTTGCTGATGTGTGCTTAGCGGTTTTGGTGTCTGGTCACTTGCGAAGAAGCCACAACATTTCTTCAATCAGATCATGTTGCTTGCATTTTTATGTCTTTCAGTGCATTGAACCCCGTCTGCTACAGCCTCATTCCTCAGTTATTCACCCCAGGACTGTTCCCAAATGCCGCCACCGTCAGCCTTCACCTCCTTGATATTGACGGTTCTGTGGAACAATTACTAGAGCTCAAGATAGAGACGGAAGACCTCGCGCTACCTCACCTCCACGAGGTCACCGCCCATTCAGACCGAACCCAAGCGTTTCAACAAGCCCACTTCATCATCTTTCTGGATGACCCGCTCTCAAAACGTGACGGTAATAATGAGCAGGATGACAAGGAGCACGCGGTGAGCCGGGTAGCAGAGCGTTTTCGTTGCTACGGGCAACTCATCGAGGCAAACGCGCAGAAAGACATCAGAGTGCTGGTGGCAGGAGATGTCTTTATTAATCTGAAATGCTCGCTGCTGATAGAGAACGTGCCCTCGGTCGACCCGTGCAACTTTGTGGCGATGGCAACGCAACTGGAGTGTGAAGCGAAAGCTCAGCTCGCACAGAAGTTAGCAGTGAAGACAACAGGTAACAGATGTTCACGGGGATCGTATAGAAATATAAATTCCAAATCTGTTTGACTTTCTTTCATCTGCAGAACACAAAAGAAGATATTTTGAAGAATGTTGGTAACCAAACAACACTGAGCCCCATTGACTTCCATTACATGGACAATGAGACAATTCAAATAAAATAGCGATTTTTACATACAATGTATTACAATGTTTTACAATGTATTCACAGACACCACTAACATCATCATATGGGGAAGCATCACCGGCACTTCCCACATTGACCTACAGAAGGCGGCAGTTTTCAGATATGATGGTGCTGTTTGGGGACCAGATAGTTTTTCTCAACCAGTCTTTGAGATGATTCACGATCGGTAAAAATGAATCCGTTCTATTCCTTTTACTCATCATAGGTTATCATGAGAGTTTATGATTCAGATGTAAAGTGGGTTAACAACGGGATTGTCATTTTGAGACGTGCACATTCCACACATATCTTGAAAAAAGTGTTACTTGCCACCCCCAAAGTGATGCACATTCTCTTCTGCAAGGAAATGGCTGGAGACAGATTTTGTGAGATTAGTACGTGAACGTCGTTCCACAATTTCATCAAAGACCAACAAAGCCACATGCGTGTCAACCACCAACGGGATATTGGCAGTTTTAAGAGCCTGGAACAATGAATCGTCTGCAGATGAATTATTCTCATTGGGTGTATACAGTACAGGCAAGACCTTTAGATCAAATAACATGGTTTAAATGGATAGTTCACTTAAAGAATTGACATCATTTATTCACCCTCATGACATTCAAAACTCATCTTCCAGTGGAACACAGAAGAAGATATTTTGAGAAGTGTCTTGGTTTCGTGTCCATACAATGGTAAACAATGAGGGCGAATGTTGTTTGGCTACCGACATACTTCAAAATATCTTCTTTTGCGTTCTGCAGAAGAAAGTCATAAAGGTTTGCATTGATCTGAGGGTGAATCAATTATTAGTTATTATTGCAATTTATTATGCAAGTTGTACAAAAGAAAGTCAAACATAAAATCAAAAGTGTATTTTACGGTTTTCTGGCTGTACACCAGAATTTATAGGTTACTGTAAATAATGTAACATTAAAATGATGTATCGCAATCTAACTGACCTTTTCTGTATCACCAGGACAGTTTGGTATACCAGAAGGTTTGGTGTTTTCTATGCCTGTGAGTTTCAGAGCTGGTCAATGGTCACCTCGACTGGATGTTTCTGTAACAGATGAGCTAAAGACAAAGCTTGAGGCTTGTACAGATGAACTTAAAACGGTCAGTGTGAGAATAAATACTTGACATGGCACACGGTTTTGCGCTTACCATTAAGTTTAAATGTTTTTGTTCTGCATTTGAAAGATACATTTTCCAAAACAAAATATCCAAGCTCTGCATATATGCTATAAAAGGAGCAATGAGGCGATTATAGCGGCATCTAGGGGTGAGGTTGTGAATTGTAACCAATGGCTCACTCCCCCAGTCCTTTTGAAGCACTACAGTGTCTGTCACAGAACTAAGATGTAGTGACGTTTTTGATTCTTTGCTGATGGAGATAACGTATACATGAAACATTTTGTCCGCTTAGGGCCACTGTAGAAAAAAGATGGCGACTTCCATGCAAGGGGGTCTGTGGTGTATGTAGATAGAAATAGCTCATTCAAAGATAATAAAAACATAATGCTTCATCATTTAAGGTCTGAAGACACCGTTATGTATATTATATTGCATTTCTGTCATCAGATCCTTCTAAATATTACATACAGCACCTTTAAAGGGGTCCTATTTTGTCTACTCTTCAAAGTCTTCATTATGTTTATGATGTGCTAAACAATAGGTGTTCATGTTTCGATAAAAAAAATGCTTTATATATTACATATTTCACCTGTTTTACACATTCAACTGGAATATCGGAAAATAGGCTGTTTCGTAAAAGTCCCTCCATCTGAATCGCTCTGATTGGTCAAGCTGAGCCAGTGTTTTGTGATTGGTCTACCGCTTAGAGTTTGTGTAGTGTGTTCCACCCATTACCCTATTCGTGTTCCAGGGGGCAGGGTCAATGTATATTTTAATGATGTCACTAACCCAGGAAAAAGTCTGTTGTAGTCCGTTCATTGTAGTCTAATTTCTGCTAAAGAAAATATTAACAAACAGCTTTACTACTCACTTACTACATTTAAAGAAGGGAAATTCAACAGGACCTGCCCTTTAATATACATGTATGTGTTTATTTGCCCTACAGGAGAGGCACATTGCAGCAGAAATACTGAAGATACGTGTGTCTGACGAATCACTCTATCAATGAAAACCTGATGATGATTTCAATAAGAATTACATTTTTAAAGCTTTGTGTTTATCTCCATGTAACAACCATGGAGTAAATGAAAAGAGCTCCAAATTGTCATCGAATCATCATTTCTACATGTTTACATTATATTAAACTAAAGCAAACCTTAGGAGTGACAAAGCCCATTAATGAATATGTGAAAAACTGGGACAAGACGCATATGAAAGCTGTGATTCAAAATAAGTCTTATTCCATAAAATATAAATTTTTGAACCATTGACTGCTATTGCATAGTCACAAAACCTATGAATTCTAGCTAAATTTGTAATGCATCCACTCTCCAACACCTCCATTTCTGAGAGGCACTAGACCATCTGCCGTGTCCTCTGTTGCCAGCTCATCCAATGCCTCCTCAAACCGCAGGTCACCATGGCTGCTTTACCTCATGTGACCTTCATCACGCCTGGCTTGACCTCGCCGTCTTCCGCATGCACGCTCGGCAAATATCTGATTCCCCTGAAAGGCCACATCCAGAGGTTTGAGATGCCGATCGTTTTGCAAAGGCAATCATCCAATACTATATAATTCCATCAAAATAGTTTCAATTCTTTTAAAATGAATACAAAACATTTGAAGTTGAAAACTAGAAAACGACACACTGAGGTAAAAATTCAAGCCAGACAGACCATTCAACAATACACTTGTAGTTAAATGCCAAGTGCTTTTTATAGACCGTAAAGCAGTAACAGCATGAGCAAAACACAATCACTATTACACAAACATAATGTCTCTGAAATCTTTTAAAACACAAGACTCTCTGAGTCGGATGCTTATGGGTATCTACAAGAAAAACCAAAAGCACTCCATCCAGAGTAACGACTATGCAACAAACACTTTTTGACACAGTGTCCTAACCAGGTGTGATATGTTTCAGGTTTCCAGGCGGCAAGCAATCGGTCCACATTAAAAGCAAATCTGCGATGTTTCATTTGGGACCAATGATATTTCACAATAGGAGCAAATTAGTAGGATCCAAGCAAGTACTCTCTTTTGTTCTAAACTATTCTGGAAGAGATTGAATAACTTGTAGTTTATGACGTCGCACCTGGTTAGGTCGCGGTGCACGAGTTCAATTCAACTTTCCACTTTGAGGAATGTGAACATGCCTCCAACCAACGAGCATATCTGTAAAACGGCCATTTTAAAAGATGTGTACAATGTTACAGGCCATTAAATATATACAACGGTTTTATATACACGTCTCCAGTTTAAAGGATTTTTCCCTTTAACGTGATTATTGATTGAAAAATATATTATATATATCGGATCATATATTCATTAAGTGCCACACAAACGGTCACAGAGACTCTGAAACTGACATAAGGGCAAATATTTTCAGTTTGAGCTTCATGATTTGTAGAAATATACATTGGTCACATATCGCCTCAATGTCACAGATGTAATAAAGCTGGACAAATTAAATTTTGATTGAAAAAGGTAAAATGATTCAGTCAAGCCCGTGCACAAACCCAGAAACTGAAGCATATCAGTTGAAAATGCTATTTCAAGCCATCTGTGACCACATGATGTGATTTTATACAATTCAATGGAAATCATTTGGTATGGTAATGATAATTCAGAGGTCCTGCAAAAATCGAGCATGTACACAAACAAAGTGCATCCAATCATAATATATTTATCCTGAATAGAAATATATTAATGTTAGGATTAAAATCTGACATTTTAATGAAAGCAGAAACATGGCTGTGACAGCTAAATAAGTGTGCTAATATTCTGTGCGTTGCATTCACAATCATGTTGTGTGGAAATTCAACAAGTTCATATATTACTTTTCAAGACGCAAAAATATTTAATTCATCAAGACTACTTTTGGAAACTGGTTACGTAACATCTAAGATAAAGCCCAGTTTATTCCACATTTACGTTTTTAAAATCTTGCTTTTAATTCTAGGTTTTGCCGTCCCAAAATACAAGTTAGACATATTTTATGATAAACTATTAATCCTGACCAATTTTATCCACTTTATATGTATATATCCAGAATATATTAGTCCAGAAGAATATTTTGTTTAATAATCTCTTTAACTATTTACTAATGTGCAGGTTTGAAAAGTTTAAACCAGTTCATTTAGCCTTATGATGACGGTCAGTCAGGGACAGGCAACCGAGGTCTCCTGTTAGCCGTTACGGAGTGATTTTCTTCTGCTGAATACATAAGGAAAAAACATGCACGCAATTTGATATAATGCAAGTGAATGGGAACTAGAGGCTCGCCAGTTCTATCAGGAGAGAAAAAGTGATTCAAATATCTCATGCGCTATATTTCCAGTCTTTTCATTTCATAGAACAGCTCTGTGTGAAAAACGTCGCATGGCTTCGGAAGACTTTGAATGTATATTTTGAAGCTCTGGGTCACTATTGACTTCCATTGCACGAAAATATCATCAGTAAGGTTAGCTGTTCTGTTCTAGAAAAATTTTCATTTTTAGGTGAACTATTCCCTTATATTATATGATTTTCAAATCTGTGCTGCTTAATTTACTGTTGTTGGTTTGGGGCTGATCATAATTTGAATGTCTAGAAAAAAAACTAGTAACCATCTCAAATCGGATTTGGTGTCGTACTTTTTGCAAGACAAGACATTAACCTGCTCGCCAAGCCCGCCAACAATCACAGTGATCGCATTCATGAAAATGAACTAAAAAGGCATCGTCGACTGCAACGTATCCTTTCACAAAACATATGCGTGTGTCAGTTTACGGTATCTACATTAACCATAAATAAAAAGAAACAGTTTACAGTTGGGAAGCTAGGAGTCCTGCTGTTCTGCCGGCTGCCGATTGCTCGGGGGCGTGTCGGAGGACACCCCGCCCTCCTCCTGTCCATCAAACCCAAAGCCCAGCCCCTCATCCATCTGTTCCAGTTCGCTTTGGTCCAGAAGTTCAAAGTCCTCTTCTTCGGCAGGCACGAGCGTGACATCGGGCTGCTCTTCCGTGCTGGCTTCTGTGGCGTCGACATCCTCCTCCTCCGCAACGGCTTCATGGGCGGATGGCAACTCGAGTGGCGTTTCCATCGGACAAGGAGGCGTCTCGGTGGGAAGAAAGGAGGCCAAGGAGGACCCCTCGCTTGCCTCTGTAGACCGCCACAGTGCCGAAAGAGTGTTCTGTACAACGGTGGAAATGGCCGTGCTCACTATCTCCTCGCTAAGCGACTCCAGGGAGCGAGCGGGTCCCGTTCCCTCTTGCTCAGCACCCACAATGCTTTGCGCCGACCCCGCGGCCTGTCCGTTTCCGTTGAAGTGAGAGTTGACGAAGTGAAGCGGGGATGCTAAGTGCTGAAGGAGGAGGCTGGCTGGCGACAGCGGTTCCTCCTGGAGATCTGAACGGGAAGCTGGCGCCTGGTCGTACCCGAGGACACGCAGGGGGAACTGAAACAGACCCGGTTCAATAGAAGGCAACTCGTCCACCGACGGAAACTCTGTTAGGTCTCTGGTGAACGCCTCCTCTGGTTCGCTGTGGACACTCTGTTGATCCAAATCTGCTGAGGAAAGATGAGTTAGTCGAGTAAAACCATTTATGAGTCAAACTGAAGCTGCATTTGTGACCTTGTTGCGCCAGATGCAAGAGATTTGCAACATAAAAGATGCATATCTCACATTTTGTTTACTATTTTATAGATGCCCGTGTATACAAATATCATAATATCCTAAATGCATGGAGTACCTTCTGAGACGTCTGTAAGTTGAGGGGTGGTTGCTCTGGATACAGAGAAGCCTCCACTCTCCAGTATGGACGCCTCCTCATCCGAGAGCTCTGAGTCAGTGATGGCCATCGCCAGAGCTGTAGTCTTAACATCCACCTGCTCCAAAACACAACCATTTACCCAAAAAACAAGGACAAACAAAACCATGCTAAAGCTAAATAGATTAATCCCCAGACCCAGATTGTCCGGAGTGTTTTCATGCAAAAGTGGCAAGAGCTTCTCAAAACAGTAAGCTCAAGCCTGATTGGCTGGAATGACATGAGAGACTTCAACGTAAAGGACATTTTGAGGTAAATTATCCCAGAGAGGTCGATCAAATCACTTTTATTGTCACGTCAACTCAGCACAAGGGCCTTGGGGAAATTCTTGCATATAGACCATCACCATTTACATACTAACAGACTTATACATATGACAATGTGCAATATAAACACACATGTACTCAGTACACACCGTGTACTATTATACATACTAACAGTATGTCTAATCTACAGTACGTCATATCTATTTGACATCTGCAATACATTGTTTGCTCATCTGTAATACGTCTCTGAGATGTCTGCTGTCAGACATCATAAGGATGTAAAACTGCTCTTTCTAAGATGTTTAGCAGATGTCTTCCAGAAGTAATACAGACGTCTCCGAGACGTATTGCAGATGCAGACGTCAAAGCCAGAAGGAGTGTGCTATCTGGGCCAGACCCCTCACCATCACATGAAACATAACCGCTGCTAATCTAAAGACACTCACGGTCGGGGCGAAGCAAGAAAGTTCTTCCTCGCTTTCGCTCTCCGTTTCCGCCCTGGGCTCATCTCCCTCTTCCAGCTCCTTCTTCAGCTCTACACACAAAAATACACACACAGCGTCTAACAAGAACAGCCAGGACCATGAAAGTGAGATACTAGTAGCACGACATGACTTGGTAACATAACCCATTTTGTTTATATTTGGTGCTTTATTTAGATGCTTACTTCTCTTATCGTGTTTGCGCCGTTGTGTGTCTCCCTTCATGCTGTAGTCGAGTTTCATCAGGATGGGTTCCAGTCCCGTGTACATCTTCTGAATGAGCTCGTGATAGACCACCAGCGGCCACAGCAGGACACTCAGCACTGAACACAGGAACGCATCATGATTAACAACCATCAATATCTGTTAACCAGGATTCACTTCCATCAGCCACAATAATCTCTATTTACCACACGATCTTTATTTACTTCTGTAATTAAACAATACAAAGTTGCCATAATTGTAATTTTCTGGTAAAGTAGTAAACTCAGCAACTTTTTTTAATCGCTGATCTTTTCAAAATAAAGGTTCACATGCAGATTTGTTCCTTTTATCAAATCCACCTATTCTTATTGCTGCAGGTGTGAACGGTTAAGTGGCAAGTAACATGATTTTAAGTTACAATTTACATAAACATATAACTTTAAGTTAGTGTATATTTTGGTCGCTATGACTTTTCAACATCTCAACGAAGTTTAGTTTAAAACGCAAAACTTTATATACATGTATATGTATATAATGTATTACACTGCGGGTCATTTCTGCCACAAATGCATAAAAAAATCTATAAATATTAAGACTCTTAAGTGAATTTGAGCAAAGCATGATGCTTGCATTTCGTGGAGCACATATTTTTAAATGATACCGTTTCACACCAATGGAGAAAATACATAAATATTTAACTTTCTAGCACATAGCACTATATGGCACTCAAAACAACAACAACCAAGTGTTATATAAAAGTAGAGGTGGATTTGAAAGGTTTGTGTCGTATAATTCTCTTAGCTTTGTCATATGTGTACAGACAGATAGTTTTCCGCTTACATATAATGTAGGAGATCATAATCCCGGGAACGTAATGTCCAACCGCAGCCAAAAGAAAACATCCCGAACACATCACAATACAGAACTGAGGAGAGAGAGAGAAGTAAAGTGTGTCCGGGCATGCACAGTAGATGCGGTCAAACGCTGTATATTTCATTGTAAAATATATATTTAACACTTCTCCTCACCTTGCCGTGATTCTGGCGTTTATACTGCAGCGTTTCTTGGATGTAAAGGATGAAGGTCAGGTAACTTTCTGCTAGATGATGGCTCAGTTCATCCACACTTAACAGATGGGGCTGATCCGATATCACTTCACTGTAAGACAAAACACATACGACCGACTCATTCTCACAACTGGGACACAAGTACATTTCATTAGACAGTCTCGCACGCAAACTATGAACGTATGAATACGGTTTGATTTTCAAGGGATATTCGGGGTTTCAATAGTTTAAATCTAACAAATGGCAAATACAATAATGTTTAGGACAGAAATATATACAGGTCAAGTCAGACCAGGGGTTTCAAAGCATTTTTATTTATTCTTCGAAACAAAACTGTGTGTTATCTTGGGTGTTTCTTTTTTAAACAATGGAACTACTTTTCCACGAGGATGAATTTGTAGTTATGCGGCATTACGTAGAATATTTATGTCATCAAATTTTAAAATGAAATACAACTTTTCGCATCATCTTTGTCCTATCCTTTATCAAAACATTGCAATTTAAACTATGCTCCATAGACGTTCGCAGTAAATGCATTCACCTAAAAGCATTTTTTCGCAAAGTTGAAATTGCATTGAACTTAAAACGTTTTAACCGCATTCAATACAAAATGAAGCAGTTGTGCTGCATACTGAATTACGATTTTGAACATATCTGACATGAAAGAAATAGCTTTCTGTCGACTTTACCGCAGGGAGGCATTTACACATCCCCCAGGAATGTTTAAGGATGTGGTGAACTCTACTGTACAAGAACATAAAAACATTACGCAATACATACCGTTTAATCACAGCCACCTCTGAATGAAACACTGTTGAGATTGAAGGACATACAGAAAGATTGGTCATGTAGCATCAGACTGTATAAGAGTTGCATAGTGAAAGTCCTGTCATCATTTATTCACCCTCTTGTCATTTCAAACCCGTGTGAACACAAAAGAAAACATGTTCTGCAGAAGTCATGCAGCTTTGAAATGACAAGGAGGTCAATAAATGATGACTTTTAAGGACAGTGTTCTGAAGCAAGCTGTATTCGGTAAACCTTATCGCTAAAGTATAATGTGTTGATACATTACCAGAGATCTGTGGCAGCTTGTCTTTCCATCTCTCCAGAAGAGTCAGTCCAATAAGGAACACAACCAGGAGAAAAAAGGGTCGCAAGGACGTAGATGAAAGAAGCCTAGGATACATACACAAGCACTTACAACACTCTGCGTCATGTGGGATACATTCACAACATCACATGACATAATGAGTGTCAAATATTTCCAGTGTCACAATAGTATGCATACGGTGCCCATTAATCATTATGGTATATAATTGAGATAACAACAGTATCAGTATGGTAAAACTATAGTGCTATGATTATATATACCGTGGTATTTACATAACTTCCACAGTATAGCAAAGTATACAACAATACAACGGACGTAGGTACTTTAACCATACCAATAGTATTGAACCCTTATGAAAATGAACCATGGTTTTATTGTGGTAAAAGTGTAGCAACCAAATATCTTGGTTAAAATATGACAACTGGTAAATTTGTGGTTAATACGATTTGACTACAAATACCATAAATGAATCATGGTTATTGCAGTAGACATTCAAAAACAACAAACAAAAACATAGAAATATACACTTTGGCACGCCGTGGTATACATGCAGGAGGTAAAGTATCCTACGATATTACCATTATAACACTATTACAAAAACATTATTCCCAATGGTCCTGTATGATTTACACATTTATATTACACTATTGTGTGTACGCCGTGGTGTTATAAGGAATACTAGGGTATAACCCTAATAACAAGTATTTAAAATATATGAGTTATAACATGGTACTGTACAATACTGTAGTAAAATGTGTGTAACAGTAAAAGCTTTGTCATCTCGTATTCTTATACACAAACCACAGTGAACGTCCAAAAACAGCGTATTCACACAAATAAGTGTATACTTTAAAGTACACATAAAGAATCCTATGATATTACCATTATAACACTATTTAAAAACATAATTATTCCCAATGGTCCTGTATGATTTACACATTTATATTACACTATTGTGTGTACGCCGTGGTGTTTTAAGGAATACCAGGGTATTACCCTAATAACAACAGTATTTACAATATAATCAAAGTCCAAAAATATCATTATAACATGGTACTGTATAACACTATAGTTAAATGTGGTTAAACATAGTAAACCCTATGGTACTATAGTATTCTTATAAATACCATGATGAACGTCAAAAAAAACATTACGGTAATATCACGGTACTGTACAATACTGTAGTAAAATGTGTGTAAAAGACAGTAAAAGCTTTGTTATCTCGTATTCTTATACACAAACCACAGTGAACGTCCAAAAACAACGTATTCACACAAATAAGTGTATACTTTAAAGTACACATAAAGAATCCTATGATATTACCATAACAATATAGGAAATACACATAAATAAACACACAGCAAAAGCACGAAACTACGTGGATATAGAAGACTCTTCTTCAATAAAAGAGCTTGTGAATAATAACAGCAGCACGGTTCAGTATTGTGAGGCGTCCGACAACACGGTGGAAACTGTGACCTGATCCCTCCATCCACCAGATTAACCCGATGACTAACTGACTAACTAACTAACTAACTAACTAACTAACTAACTAACTAACTAACTAACTAAGCGCCGTTTAGGACGTCCGCTAAACTCTCACCAGAACGCCGTGTTGAGCATGAGCGCCGCGATGCTGCTGTGCAGCGGCCTCTCCCAGACCAGCAGCCGCTGCGCGGAGATCAGCGCCGGCTCGTATTGCGACAGCCACCCGCGCAGACGCTCCCGCAGCCGCCGCAGCTCGGGCTCATCCTCTCCGCCGACGGGCGCGGGGAACCAGGCCTCCAGACCCTCCTCCTCGCTGCTCGCCATTTTCACGGATCCTCTTCGGTGATAACGGGGTTCGGTGAGGAGAAGCGCGTCACGGATTACGAGAAAAAAACACAAACACGACAGAAAGGATTTTACAGGCTGTTGCGGTGTCACGTGCGCACTGTTTACTGCGCACGCGGGTGACATCTGCTGGATGAAAACAACACGTTACGCTATTTTTGTTTACACAATTCTGTGTATTAAGCGTAGAAATATAATAATATTGAATGACAACATTTATTTGATAATATATATACATATATATATACATATAAACGATCGTGGAAAGAAACGTTTGTTGTTAAAATTTTGCTATTAGCCTAGGAGTTCTATTTATTTACTTGAGAATTGAGCAAAGATATAACATTAAGTATAATATAATGATGTCATTTATTTGATTCAAAATCATTCGAATATAAAACACCTTTGAATTAAAACAAACATATGTATTGTTTAGCATTTTGTTATTAGCATATTTATTTTCATTTTGATAACAGATGAAGCAGACAGAGCTTAATATTATTTAAAAAAATAAGTAGTACAAAGTAGCAGGAATAATGTGCATTTGTCTCTCCATGTAAAGCAACATTGTAATATATATATATATATATATATATATATATATATATATATATATAAAGACAATCGTTTCAAGAAACGTTTGCTGTTAGCATTTTGCTATTAGCTTAATAGTTTTATTTCTTTACTTAAGAATTTTGCAAAAATATAACATTAAATATCATTTAATGATGTCATTTATTTTATCGAAATATTTTATTAAAAATCATTCGAATATAAAACACCTTTGAATAAAACAAACATATTTATTGTTTAGCGTTTTGTTATTAGCATATTTATTTTGATAATAAATGAAGCAGACAGAGCAAAATATAATTAAAAAATAACTAGTACAAAGTAACAGGAATAATGTGCATTTGTCTCTCCATGTAAAGCAATATTGAAAAAAATTATAATCTTATTGCATAAATTCAGAATTAAATATTAGTTCACACCAAATAAATACAAGTATAGTTTTGGCTTACTGACAAAATGATTCAATGACCATTAAAACAGGAGGTATTAATATCATTTTATATATGCATTTCTTCCCCCATTTAACCCAATGGAAATGTAAGGTCAAATTGAATGCATTGCATCATGGGAGACAGGATACAAGCAAAAAGAAAACAGGAAATCATTTATTACAAAAATAATAATCCGAGTGTTACATACTGTTGTTTTCTGTGTACATATTGTCATCATAAGACATGTTTCTCATTTAACTTACCAGAAAATGCAAAAAGACATCATTATGTACAAAACAAAACATTGTCACGTATATATTTTGCTGGGATATATTTCAGGTCATTATATCTTCCATCTCGGCCGCAGTCTTACTTCATCCTCAATACCTACAACAAGAAAAGTCTGTTTTCCGCATCCTTTAAGAACTGTATTATCAGTGTAAATATAATATTATCACAAACAGGTGAGTACCAACAATACGATGTAAACGAGCCTTTTGAAAGACTGTATTGTGTTTTCAGATATTGGTGTTATGACACAACAGAAGCACACAGGGTCACGCCCCTGACCCCATTCTCAAATATTCACATGACAAACGAACACACATACAGCAAACACGCAGGCAGTTCTTATTTTGCTGAGCATTGAATGCACAGGAACTTTCCTCATTTCCATTGCTCGCTGCTTGTGAAAACCCGAATGCAGAGATTATTTTAAAATCAAGCCTCAGCGTTGTGGAGAACGCAATGTATTACGGGAGGCACATTTCATCGGCGCTGGAGCTTTACATAACATTACATAGACCTCACATTATTTAACCCTTTAGAGATATTAAAAATGGACATAATTTAGTTTCCCCTTGATTTGAAAAAATTGACTTTGGATGTTTTTAATTTTTTGGCCACTGCCTAATCCTCAGGTCTTCTCATTTGTAAGGGTAGTAAATACTGTATTTGAGTATCAGCAATGCATGAGATGGAAAAGCTTGCAAATGTAAGTAAGCAAAGTAAAGCGTACCTGGATTCTAGTGTTGGTTACATGAAGGAAGAGAAGGAAATATATCCTCTCGGGTTATGAAAGCAGAGCATCAATACCTGCTGGAGATAAAACTATGGCCTGCAGCAGGTCAGACAGAGAGATGATTCCCCGGACCACGTCATTTCTGTCCACAAGCACCAGCCTATGGACCTGGACACAAGCAACCGCTCAAACAATTACAATTCTTCAAAAAAACTCAATTAAACAATCAAGTTACATGTATAGTAAAATTAAACCCTTTATCCTAAAACATACAGAACAACTACAAAGGTATTCATTTATAAAATGACAAAACAATTACACTTTAAAAAAAACAGATAATTACGTTTATCATAAAACAAAACAATTAAAAGCAAAAAATATTGTCAATTGAAATAAAACAAAACAATACATTTATTCTAAAATTATTTTTATTCTAAACAATTATCTTTATCATTTTAATCAAAATAAAACCACATAAAACAAAATGCAAACAAATATTAATAAACAATGAATAACTCACGCTCACCTCTGCTTTAACTATTCTGTCAATAACCGTTTCCAGAATCTCGTCAGGATAACATTTAATGACTCCTTCAAAAAAACATTGTCTCCTCCGCACCGCCTCCTGCATGCTCATGCTCAGGTTATTGTACGTTTTCTGTGCTGCAAGATTCTGCCAAATAAAATAATGCCACAAACAATTCACTCATAATAGTTATAATACACAAAATACAGACATTTTATTGACATTTATAATGCAGACAATATTGGTCCAAGTGTTGGTTTTAAAGCTACCAGAAGTGAAGTGAAAAGAAATGAAAAAGACTCACAATAACGTCAAATCTGGAATAGAGAGCGACCACCCTACCTAACAAAAACAGTCAAAGAAACATCAATGTCAATTTGTGGTCAAAACAGAGGTGTGGTCAAAAGACCAAGCAGTAAGGAACTTCTGAAACCTTGCATCTCCATATTGAGTATATAAATCATTATTATAAGTCCCTCATTATGTCTATCAATAGGCAAATATTTAACCAATAAAAAGTTTTAAGAAGTGCTCGTCTACTTTGACAACACAGTATGTAATCATTTAAAAAGTACAGCGTTTTTCCATTTCCAAAAACAGCTCATTTAGACATATGAAGTTTCAGAAGGACAGCGACGATATGCATGACGACTCACTTCTCATTTATTTTGTATTTTTTTCAAGTTAAGCGTACCATTCTCGTCCACCACAGGAAGCGCAGACACCCGTTGGTCCACAAACACGGACAGAGCATCATAGACAGTGGCAGTCTGTGGGACCGTGGCTACATCTGTGAACGTTCCTATTCCTGCATCTTGCATTTTCATCTGTAGGAAGCGTGGCTTTGGTAATGACTCTACCTGGAAAAAGAAATGTTACACTGTCTACAATCATAACAAAGTTAGGGTAAAGAGTAAAGAATAGGCCCGAGGTTCATCAATGAATCAAGTGGTTTTCTTACAAATAAATAAAGGAACTTGAGGATTCTCTTATGGGTAAGTATGTGAAGGACATTTCCAGAATCTGGGTCAATAACGGGAAGTCTGTGGATTTTGTGTTTCAGTAAAGAGTAGACCGCGTCAAAGAGGCTGTGTGGAGATAAAAAAAGATATGGTAATATACGCAACATACTTTTTTAAAATAAACGTTAAAATATAGCATGACACAATTGTAACTTTGGGAATAATCTTTTCAAGCAGCTTGGTTTCACCCTAAGATGCTTTACAAACAGTACTGAAGCTCTAAATGTCTGATTGTTTTATTATCCAGTCAAAATCATCCGTATCGAAAACATTTAAAAATGTGTTTTGTAATGTTACAGTAAATAAACATTACATTCAGACCAAAATAGTTTTAGAATCATCAAATCATTTAGCTCAAGTACCCTAGAAACCTTAATGATGTGTTTGAACTTGAAGTTTTTATTACCTTGCATCAGGTGAGATACTGATAAGATATTGATCGTGATACTGCAGGTAAACATCTACAAACAAGAGAACGAGGAATGAGTCAATCTCTCCTATAATCACACACTGGGAGACAATGACAGATGTACGAGATGTATTGAGCTGCGTAGAGATGCTGTCTGCATATGTCATCATTACATCTTTTGCCGAACAAGTAAATCCATTGCATATCCGAACGTGCAACCTCAAACTAAACGTGAGCTGTGGACATTTTTGATTACAAAATCCTCTAGCAAATCATGTCCCTTTTAAGATTTATGGATTTAAATAAATATATAAATCCAGTATAGGCTCTTCTCTGGGTTGGTCACGGTGACTTATAAGAGGGGAACGTGGTGCCAGCCTACAATGTGTGATGCAACATGATCTGAGATTATTTACTTTGAAATGAATCACCTCTCCATGTCTCAATCTTGTGCTCCTCCAATTCATAGATTTGAACCTGGAAAGATCAAACAAGTCTTACACCACGAACACATTATTTATAGCAGATCATAATCAGATGGTAATAAACATTTACCAAAGGTTCATGCAGAACACTGTAGCTGGCTCAAACCTAATTCAAAACGTGACTTTGCTTGAAAGACAACACACGGTATAGACATAAGAAGAGAATAAGGACACGGATCGCTACCTACCATAGGCGACCTATAATACCGATGAAGGATGTTGATGAAATCTGTGATTGTCAGCATACCTGTGCAGACAAGGAGGAGCAATTTACTAATGTATATGAACTGATACACATAGACAAATGTTAAAGGGCCCGCGCACATGCTAAAGGAACAGGTCACCTCGAAATTAAAACTAAAATGTTTGCTTGAACAGTTCCTTTAAGGGGTCTTACCCACAAATCTCTGCAGTTTGTTGTCCCACAGCGGGGCAGCCCGCAGACCGTTTGCTACTAAAGCAAAGAAGGCTTTCTTCACCTGCGTCAGTACATGACATGCATAAGAACTACGAATCTTTTACTCATTCTGAATGAATCATTCACGACGACTGTTTTACCTCCAGTGAGGTGTCAAAAATGACCAGTTTGCAGCTAGTGGGAATAGCATCATAACAACAGTGTTTTTTCATGAAGGTCATGTAAACGTCTGCATTGGGGTCAGGAACTGAGGGAAACAGGAGAGGTGCATTTTACGCTGTGACACACAACAAAGACTCATATCCAAGGTCAGAGTCCTGTCTTACATCCAGACGGCACGCAAAGGATTTTTAAGATTGCAAAATACACGACAAAGTACATGCACACAGATGGAAAAAAATCTGTGCATATTTCCCTACCTGTGATGTTCATTTTATGGTTTTCATGGAAACCCTCCTGTCAGAAACATGAACATGATGTAACGTAGTAATGTTTATAATACAAACATGAATTAGAAGCACACCATTTTCATGACATTACATAAAAGTTTCCCTTATTTTTGTATAGGAGTGATAGTATCAGGTTTTACTATGGTACTGTATTACTACCATAGTCACACACCGTGGTACTGTATTTGCATGACACCCTTTCCCAAGGGATCTTTAAAAACAGGCTATCCTTGTATTACCATTCTCAACCAAAAACAACAGGATCATCCACTAAACCATCAGTAGTTTACCATTAAACCCTTTACAAAATGATTTTATTTAGTGTGATTTACAGTAGGTGCCCAGATAACACCAGTACTAGACCACTATAGTGACCATTTATACAAATACAATTCCCATCAGATCCATTTCAACCTTTTTTAGCATTGATGGTACTTATTGTCCCGTCACCGTCAAACTCATTTCGTGTTTGTATTTAATCTAAAAGGCGTCTTGTCCATCGCATGCAACACACCCTCATTTACCCCCGTAAACACAGGTTTACCCCGCTGTCACTTACCTGCGCGCTGGACATTTGGGTTTGTTCCCTTGCGCAAGCGTCTCCTGGCACCGCGCATGCGCGCTGACAGACAAGACGCTCTGATGAAACGCAAGAGGACGCGATGGTCGAACCCAGCTGCGGTCAAGAGAAGATTATTATAGGATGTGCTGTGACGATCCGGTCAAAAGTGACGTGAAGGTTTGACACGGACCGACAGCGCGAGAGCTGGTATGCAGGAGCGCGCAGGGTACTCCAAATATAGCGCGTGCCCTCTGCGATATGCGCGCATTCGTCTGGAGGGGGCCAGAATGAACTTTGTTGAACTGTTACCGACGTATTTTTAAACGGTGTATTTTGAATAAACAATAAATAGAATCTGTGTATATATAAACGCTTGTGACAAATGGGAGCCTAATTTTAACGCAGTTTATTATGAACCAGTGTTGGAGTTGCTGGAGACCACCAAAACGGAGACCAGAGGGTGTCGAGACCGAGACGAGTCCAGAGGGTGTCGAGACCGAGACGAGTCCAGAGGGTGTCGGGACCGAGACGAGTCCAGAGGGTGTCGAGACCGAGACGAGTCCAGAGGGTGTCGAGACCGAGACGAGTCCAGAGGGTGTCGAGACCGAGACGAGTCCAGAGGGTGTCGAGACCGAGACGAGTCCAGAGGGTGTCGAGACCGAGACGAGTCCAGAGGGTGTCGAGACCGAGACGAGACCAAAGGGTGTCGAGACCGAGACGAGAGGGTGGCGAGACCGAGACGAGTCCAGAGGGTGTCGAGACCTAGACGAGTCCAGAGGGTGTCGAGACCGAGACGAGTCCAGAGGGTGTTGAGACAGAGACGTGACCAGAGGGTGTCGAGACCGAGGCGAGTCCAGAGGGTGTCGAGACCGAGACGAGACCAGAGGGTGTCGAGACCGAGACCAGAGGGTGTCGAGACCGAGACGAGACCAGAGGGTGTCGAGACCGAGACGAGTCCAGAGGGTGTCGAGACCGAGACGAGTCCAGAGGGTGTCGAGACCGAGACGAGTCCAGAGGGTGTCGAGACCGAGACGAGTCCAGAGGGTGTCGAGACCGAGACGAGACCAGAGGGTGTCGAGAACGAGACGAGTCCAGAGGGTGTCGAGACCGAGACGAGACCAGAGGGTGTCGAGACCGAGACGAGACCAGAGGGTGGCGAGACCGAGACGAGTCCAGAGGGTGGCTAGACCGAGACGAGTCCAGAGGGTGTCGAGACCGAGACGAGTCCAGAGGGTGTCGAGACCGAGACGAGACCAGAGGGTGTCGAGACCGAGACGAGTCCAGAGGGTGTCGAGACCGAGACGAGACGAGAGGGTGTCGAGACCGAGACGGTGGCGAGACCGAGACGAGTCCAGAGGGTGTCGAGACCTAGACGAGTCCAGAGGGTGTCGAGACCGAGACGAGACCAGAGGGTGTCGAGACCGAGACGAGTCCAGAGGGTGTCGAGACCGAGACGAGTCCAGAGGGTGTCGAGACCGAGACGGTGGCGAGACCGAGACGAGTCCAGAGGGTGTCGAGACCTAGACGAGTCCAGAGGGTGTCGAGACCGAGACGAGTCCAGAGGGTGTTGAGACCGAGACGAGACCAGAGGGTGGCGAGACCAAGACCAGAGGGTGTTGAGACCGAGACGAGACCAGAGGGTGTCGAGACCGAGACGAGTCCAGAGGGTGTCGAGACCGAGACGAGACCAGAGGGTGTTGAGACCGAGACGAGACCAGAGGGTGTCGAGACCAAGACCAGAGGGTGTTGAGACCGAGACGAGACCAGAGGGTGTCGAGACCGAGACGAGTCCAGAGGGTGTCGAGACCGAGACGAGACCAGAGGGTGTTGAGACCGAGACGAGACCAGAGGGTGTCGAGACCGAGACGAGTCCAGAGGGTGTCGAGACCGAGACGAGAGGGTGTCGAGACCGAGACCAGAGGGTGTCGAGGCCGAGACGAGACCAGAGGGTGTCGAGACCGAGACCAGACCAGAGGGTGTTGAGACCGAGACGAGTCCAGAGGGTGTCGAGACGAGACCAGAGGGTGTTGAGACCGAGACGAGTCCAGAGGGTGTTGAGACCGAGACGAGTCCAGAGGGTGTCAAGACCAAGACAAGACCAGCACTCCCTAAATCCATTCAAAAGATCTACAAAAAGTCATACAATAACAATAGAAGTAATTTGTATAGTTTATTGTGCAGAAATGTATGTGTAGGGTGTTTTGTTCCATGTTTTATCAGCCACCTACTGTAACGCATTACAATTTTTCTGCAGGTAAACATTCCAACAACTAAACATTAAAAAAGTGTTAAATACCCTTATATAAATAGAGAAACATTCAGTGACTTAGTTTCATTGCTTTATTTATCTAATCAATAGCAATATAGCTGTGTTGCTCAGAAATGCACAAAAGTTCAGATTTGTTTGGGACTTGCCAAAGTAGAACAAAAGTTTTGTTTAATTGCGTTTAATCCCTTATCAACTCAAGCTTTATTGAATAATTATACAAAATCAATATCACAGCAGACGTTATAAACTTTTTGCGATCACATCGCAGATATTGTGGGCCTTTGTGTGTATTCATTTTGTTGACACATTTCTTTGAGACAATCCCTCATTCTTCTCTTACCAGCAGTAAGAGTAACAAAAGAGACAGAAGAATCAAATAAGGAACAAGTGCTGAATGCTTTTAAAGCCAGAAGTTTTACATCCAATCACATGAATGATGTTAACACATAAATCAGACAATGCACCAGCAATTTAGTATAATTCCCACAGTTGTGGTCTTGACCGGTCTGGAAATAAGATCCCGAGACCAAGACCATCAAAAACTAGAGTACTACAAAACTATGATTAACCTTAAAACGATTAAGATTAATCATTAATTAACCCTCCTCCATGTTATTTTTATATTCACTACTTTACACAGTAGAATTTTAATTCTGGACAGAAACATCCTTACGACTCACATGGGTCTTGAGTCTTGACACTATTTTTATGGGTCCCAAAAAGGCACATAGTTATGCAACAGCTGACAGGATGAAGCGTAACTTGAACATTGTAGATGAAAGGCTGGTGGTGACGTAACAATTTTGCATGGAAAAACTGAAAAAAAAACATGTTATGGAAGAACATGTCCTGCTCACAATTCAAAACCCGAATGACACGTTTTTTGAGGTTATAAGCTATTTTATTATTGTTGCAGCTTTATATTGTTTTAGTTTATACAAAATGTACAAAATTAGAGACGGAAAAAATTGAGTTGCTAGATTTACATGAGCCATCAACAATTAATGGAGTTAAAGGGTGTGCTTCGAGTCCAATTCTAAATAACATATCACTAGCTAAATCACAGCAGAAGCATAAAATCAAGCCAAAACTGAACTCTGTTGTTTTCATCAAACAACGAACAGAATCTATTCATTTAGCCTGTTTGGCAATTCTAATACATCACAACTTAAGAATATCAAAATATTGAGGCTTGAAACTGCATGAAGTTGACTGCCACATCCTATGACAAAGGTTTTTGTTTTGGACGAGGTAATGCGTACGGCATCAACCATCAGCGTGTGAACTTTAATGTTAAAGCATTACAAAGGACACATACTAAAAACTAAATTATGTAATTGACACAATCCCTTTTGCAAACGCAAAACTAGCCTTAAATGTACGCTATTTCTTGACCTGAAAAAAAATGCAGTCACAGGAAGGACCTTCATAACAATACACCCTTCCTGTGCAAATCTATGGCATGTTGTGTAAGGTAAGGCAAACAAGTCAAACAAAAGCACGCAGTTCAACTTCCAAACACTCACTATGAGGGTTTTGTTGCCTCTCCGAGCAGTGTCTATGTAAACAACTTTGTTCTTACGATTATTTTTACTCTGATACTTTGAGGATTTATGTATCCAACACCAGAACCCAACTAACCCGTACACAATAAAGAAAACCTTTTCATGAGCACTGCATCACACACATCTTTCTATTTCTTTCTTCCCAACATATTTATATACCCACCACAACCTATACGACTGCTCCCCACAAAAACAACAAAAACCAAAAGAAGTTGACTGCGTATGTAAACAAAGCTGGTTTAATTTTGCTACAAGAACCCTTATAGCCTAGCGGAAACCCTCGTTTAGCCTGGCATGAGGAGAGATTGTGATTTCCCTAAAGGCAAAGTAGTTTCTCGGCAGCATGGGTGTCTCTTAAATGGGGCCGTTGAGCTGAGGTGGGGGTCAGGAATCACTGGGTCATTGCTGACAGGAGCCAACCCAAACCAGGGTACAGTAAGGAGGTTGTCCGACGGAGAGGAATCAGTAGTCGTGTTATTGCGTCCGCAGCACTGAAGGGGCATGAAACCTTGACAGAACACTTTGGAATCAAAACAGTTTTGTTGCTGGTTGGGTGAGGGGTTAGGGTAGGCCAGTGTAGAGACGATAGAGCTCCACAGACACAGCACGGTGTTTCGACTCAGGGATGTGGAACCCGTGTGCTCTGATGTCACAGAAGCGTGCAGATTAAAGCTGTCGTTGGTCACGGTGCAGCAGTGGACACCTGATGTCTGGTTTGGAGTGTCCAGTAAGAGATTTGGAAGAAGTGTTGGTGTCTCAATGGACGTGGGCTCTGTCAAGCCCAACTGAGTGCGACTGGTGCTGGGAAGACGGGCGAGAAGGTGGATCATCGTGGAAGATGCGATGAGACCGGCTACGCTTGTCAAGTAAAGGAGACCCAACATACAGGTAACCTGCAGGAAGATGGAAAACAAAGAATTAGTGTGCCTTTGCAAAGCTTTTTGATAGCTTTCATTTTAATGCAATACTGCCACAGATTTGAATTCTTATTCAAGAGTGCAGACACGTCGCACAGAGTTTGATGTCACAACGTCATTGGATTTCCTATGTCGCAATTTACGCCAAACCTGATGTGACTCGTGTTGGGAGTCGGGACACCATCCTGAATTTAAGCTCCATATCTCACCTTAGTAAAGTGCTGGTAAATGCCGGTTAGGGCTTCTTTCCAATTGGATTGCTCTAGCAAAACACAGAGATCTGTGTAGGTAAACCATCCTCGCTTCAAACCCTGCCGCTCCGCAATGCTAAAAGGGAAAAAGACGTTAAAAATATTGATCTTGTGCCAGCAAAACAAGCAAGGGCAGAGGTCTTGAACTTTGTCACATGCTTTTAAAGTTCAATATACTATGACATCATCTCTCAGAACTACTCTTATACGTCCAAAGAGACCATTGATTGAAACTTCCACCCATATTTACATCAGTAATGTGAGCTTATATAGAGAAAGAAGGGTAAATATATTTACTCAAACAGCTGTGATTATTTACATACAGTTTTAAAGAAGTTTTCTCATAACTGAATAAATGAAAACAATGAGTTTAAGGCCACGAGTCAGTTTAATCTGAAATGAGCTCTTATGAAATGCATTAACCAACCTGCCTTCCACCTGACTGAGAACTTTAAAGAAGTCACTGGGTTCGGCAAAGAGGTTCCAATCCTGTGAATGTAAAAGTTTCAAGTGGACCTATGAATTTATTCTTATTATGGAAGGACAAGACAAACGACATGTTTGTAGTTTAAGGAAGAGTGAAGTGGTGAACTTACGATTGCGCTCAGGAAGTTCATCTCCAAAGTGTTGACAGTCTTAACATCTAATTTAGCCGCAGTGCCCCATTCATCGTTGAAAACCTCTTCTTCCTCTCCTTCATCGTACAAATATTTACTGGCAACCATCTAGAGACAACAGGGGGGAGATTTTCAGAGTTTCTCAGTTTTGTTTTATACCAGGCTATTCAAGAAATAAAACAACAGGTAAACCAACATACAACTAATGTTAAATTGAAATAAAGAGAGACCTAAAAACCCAAACACAAATAATAAGCAAAACACATTTTAAGATTATCTGACGTACCATAGAAATTAAAAAGAGGTCGGAGGACGAGATCTGTTGCAGGTATTCAGGGTTTCTGTGTCGGAGTCTTTCAATGTATATCAAGGCCAACATCATGGCACAGGGAGATATACATGCTTCCCTGTAAACACAGAACATTTACAATGCAAGACAATTGACTCCGTGTGTGTGTATATATACACGTGTATGAAAACTATAGTCAAATTAAACCATAAAATAAAATCAAAAACACAAAAGTGTGGTTTTACCTGGCCACATGTGCAGCATATTTCTTGTGGAGTTTTCGTATAGGACTCGGGGCCGATTTCTGGAGCAGTTCCACAGCAATATCTAAAGCGAATAATATTTCAAATTTTTAAGATTAACACTTTGTTTACGTCACTAACCCGATGAGCAAATCTGAGACTGAGTGTCATAAATGAGTAGGATTTGCAGAAACTGGTGGAGACTTGTTTATAGCTGATTATAACTTCAACAGCAGTTTTTTCCAGTATGACGCAATGGCAATATTTGTACGTTATGGATAACATTAATGATTTTTTAGCATGTTAAACAGATCTAGACGATGCAGAAAGTGTCATTGGATCTTCTGACTCACCTGTCATGGGACATGATAGAGCATCCAGTGGACTGTCAGAATCAATCCCATAATACAGACGCTTCCTCACCCTCTCAGACCATTGCTCATGCTCAGGCAGAAACTGATGAAAATTAAGATTATTATTATTATTACAAAACAACGTAAACACGATTCAAACAAAACGTAAGTAACACGCAGCCCTCCCATAACAAACCTCATGACAGTTTTCTATAAATGATATAAACACGTTTAAGTAAGATATCGTGATGCCGCAAATGACGAATGAAGAAATAACTTAACTCACGTGCGTGATGACATAATCACAATAACGTTTGATTGTGTAGCATTACTCCGCAGTTATAACACCGAGGCCTAGAAAGCCCCGGTCTAAATTAATACGGTAACTTATCTAGTTGTTGTTTTACACACTGACCCAAGCAAGGCCTTGCTTCTTGTCTATACACTCGCACGCAAATCCGCTGTTTTACAGCAAGTTTTATTTAAAGACTGATATTAAAAATACATTCAAGTGTTAATCGGTTTCGCGGGAGAAACGAAGTTAGCCGCTAACACGGCGCTACAAAAACACGCTGACAAAAAACACGCCGACAAAAAAACACACTGACCGTAAACTCTTGAAAGTCAGAAAAGGTGAAGGTTCGCTCGTCAAACAACTCCTTAAAATCCATTTTGTGCATCAGGTTTAAAAGGAAAGGGCGAGGGGGGAAAGCGTCGTGCGGGCGCGCTCTCTTGCTTCCGTTACAGCTGCGTCACGTAACTTGCGTTGCGTCAACGCGTAGAATGCCTGTCACGAACGTTCGGTACGTACGGGTACGGTCACGTGCTCTCGGATATTTGATAATGATTTAGTAACATAGGAAATGGAAAAAACATGAACGTTACTAATGATTTAGTAACATTACAACATTACAAGTATCTGCTGACACGAAAAGAGCATCGTACCAACAGTTATTTCCGGGTTATCTATTTTTAGTACATTTACATTGAGTCGTTTAGCGATTTACAGAGAGTTCAGGGAGCAGTAAGCCATATGTCATAACAGAGGAGCCTAAACACACATGTACCAGTTACACTATATTAATGGTAAAATGATAGTGATGCAAATAGAACCATTTCGTCTACATTCTTGCTATGATAAAACAGTTTATTTTGTAATTATCTAGGTGAACTGATGCTTGCAAAACAAAACTATATGGGAATATGCCGGAAAATATTATGCAATATATTACAAAATGTACTTCCTTATGCTGGAACCAACTGCTTGTATTTTTAAGTGTATGAATTATTGTATATATGTACAGTATTATTCAATTTATTGTAACATATTAACATTTTATTATGTATATAAATAAACATTTAATCACCAAATGTAGGAAGTAACAGTTAATATAGGAAAATATAAGGTGAGACAGTGGGTTTGGCCTGTGAATCTCGCTTGATACATGTTAATGTACATTTTGACCGTTCCATTTAAAACTCAAGAGTTAACCGATACAGTAATTGTTTATGGTATGTGAGATAACAGTCATAGCTCGTGATTTTTTCTCTGACCCTTATAAGCGATTGTTCAATTGTCTGTACACAGATAAAGAAAGACACGAGCTGATGTCTGTTAAAGTGCACTAATAAAATGCTCTATATATATATGTATTAGCAGCAGATACATTATATTCAGATTTCAGTTCATAGGAAAGATTGAACAGTGGACACTGTGGAAACATTTAACTTTCTTGCAAAACCAAAACATTTCTCACTAACATCTCCATCGGACTATTGTGAGATTGTCAGTTTGGAGCCAGAAACCTTGAACTTCGAGTCACTAACAATCTAAACCAACCAGCATTCTCACTGTTGGGTCACCATCCCTAAACCCACCCTTAATATGTTGCTCTCACACAGACCGAAGACTATAAGGGGAAACACCTCAAATATCATTTCAAAGTCTTATGGATGGGAGTTCACAGAAGCCCATAAAACTCTTCTGTATGTGGTTAAAACCCTCAATTGAGTACAAATATCCCCTGTATAGCTGTTTTACACTTTTTGGGGTATGAGGCTGTATTATTATACAACATTGACATATAAGGACAAAACTTGCTTTATCATTGTCACAATGTCCAAAATATTCAAGGTGTTAAAATGTAACTAGCAAAAGCTGCACAATTGTTAGAGTTTTGGGATATATAAAATAATTCATTTGGTGAAAACGCCACCAAAGTTATAAATAATGGTCAATCTCAGTCTTCATCCATGATTTACACAGCTGTGCATGTCCTTTTAAATGCTGCTTTCCATTGTATTTTAGTTTGATCTTTATAAATGAATTATATGATCGTGTTTGGTGTAAGACATGATTCTTTTAACTGAATACACTTAACGTTAGAAGATACCACGGCCAAAACATTTTAAAATACTTAAGCGCAGTAAGAATATACTGTGTTTAAATACATGAAAACTAGTTCAGGTTTAAATATTAACTCATATTAAGAGTTATCTGTGCATTCGGGGTGGTGCACGTACGAGTTCTACCGTAATCTGATTGAGATAGAGTGTGTTTATAAATGAGTTAAGTCAGACTGAAGACTATAGTACTGCTCCGAAAACAAGAACCATGCTGGGCTCAGTTATTTCAGCTGTGATGCTCTTGGTTTTGACAGGCCAGGACAGGTAAGGTTTTAAGGTTCTGTACTAATGATTTACACAGCAATGCAATGCACTATAAGGGCAAAATACAATGAGTTCAGTTTTTTATATAGAAGATTTGACACATCCTTTCAAATGTGGAACATATTGATTGTTTAAGTAAGGAATGATTGACGACAGGCCGAATATAATGCACGACCCGAGGAGGTACTGCGGCCACGACGTGAAGAGGTGCATTACGTTTTAGTCGTATTTAACACGCCGATCATATAAAAAAGGAGATTTCTGCTTACAGAGTTACCTCCAAGGGCCCCCTCACACAATGATTACGTTCTTTCCCTTAGCTGCGCATTCAATATACCATGTAAAAGACTTTATAACATGAAATGTTTGTGCATATATACACAGAGCTCACATCAAATACCTGTGATCAGATCTGACACAGATTATGTTTTATCTAACTATATTACAGAATTGTTGGTGGACTGGAGCACAAAGCTCATGACTATAATAAATACCACACCATGGATGAGGTGAGATTATTCTGCATCCTCTCGTGATACTGATGGTTCATGACCGATGCATTCATTGCTTTTATAATCTCTCCGCACAGATCTCAGCCTGGATGAGTCAGATTGAGAGAGAAAATCCAGACGTTGTCTCCAGTATCATCTATGGACAAACTTATGAAAAGAGGAACATCACATTACTAAAGGTAATGCCATTTTGTAGACCATTTAGATTTAATGCTTCATATTGTGGTTTGTGGGCGTTTGATGACTCGAATTGTGCTGATGTGTCTTTTGAGGGTGGGGATTTAAGGGCTTTTGACTAGAATGGGCCTGCGCACTTTAATACCATTTTTGTCACGCTGAAAACATTTCATATTTTTTAATTATTGTAAGGTTAGGTTAAGGGTAGTTGTAGGCGTAAGCTATATGTATTTAGTGCAATTATATGGTGTGATTTTGCACCACTTCCGGCCATAGCTGTATCCGTTTTAGCAACAACCGATTTAAGGATGCTTAAAGGCGCAGTTTGTAAAATCCACCTCTAGAGGGCGCACATTCAAAACAGAAGGTTGCGTGCTTTCCATCTTTAGTGGTTTTGGGATATTCACTGCAAAAAAGTTACAAACGGGGGACTTTTAGACAAATAAGCAAACCTTGGACCACAGCATGTTCAAAACTATACATTTGGATCACTCCGAGGTACTTCAAATAAAGCAAACAACACAAAGCTGTGTTATTTCTATGTAACGTTCTTGCAAGCTAGACCTAATTTGATTTGTATCTTAATTGACAGATTGGCTTTAACAGCACCACACCAAAGAAAGCTGTTTGGATAGACTGTGGCATCCATGCCAGAGAGTGGATCGCTCCAGCGTTCTGCCAATATTTTGTAAAAGAGGTGAAGGTTCATCACAGTGATTTCAAGGTTCGTTACGTGATATCAGATTTTCTAAAAGTTTGCCTTCCTTTGCTGAAACAGATTCTTGGCTCCTACAAAACAGACTCAAACATGAACTTGTTGTTTAAAAATCTGGACTTTTTAATAACTCCAGTGCTGAACATGGATGGCTATATTCATTCCTGGAAGGACAACACAGTGAGCACTTCTACATCACATACAGATCTATTAAAAACTCGATACTCGGTTGATGGTTCGCAACTAAATATAAAACAGAATTGGTTGCTTTTGTGATGTATGTGAAAGACTCGACTGTGGAGGAAGTCCAGGTCACCGGGCACTGCAGACTGCCAATGCTTCGGCACAGACCTCAATCGCAACTTTTACGCTAACTGGGGGAGTAAGTTACACTTTTCAAAAATATGATGTCAAACACAGTATAATGCAAGTAGACCGTCATCACATCGACTTGCCATTCGTTCATAGTGGTCGGGATCTCCAGAAACTGTTGCTCTGAGATCTATAACGGTCAGAAGGCTCTATCTGAGCCGGAAGCCATGGCCGTCACTGATATTTTGGGAGCGCATCAGAACGCGATTGTCTGCTATCTCACCATCCACTCCTACGGTCAGCTGATCCTCGTCCCCTACGGACACCCAAACATCTCAGCACCAAATTACAATGAGCTTGTGAGTAGGATAAAGAACCGTATACATTGGGTATAAAATAGGATAAACTGTGCATGTCTGTTAATGTGTTTGTAGATGGAAGTAGGTCTCGCAGCAGCTAAAGCCATCAAAGCAGTTCATGGGAAGGATTACAGAGTGGGTTCTTCACCCGATGTGCTCTGTAAGTACATTCTGTGATCCAATTCAACTATTTTGTTGGATGACAGTCATGACTGAATGAAATATTCTCCACAGACCCAAATTCTGGTTCGTCCCGAGATTTTGCGAGACTCATCGGGATCCCCTACTCCTTTACGTTTGAGTTACGAGACAAAGGGGAATACGCCTTCCTTCTACCAGAGGATCAAATTCAGCCCACGTGTGAGGAGGCTTACCAGGGTGCAATGTCCATCATAAATTATGTCCACGATAAGACTTTTACTAGCTCAGCAATTACGCTAACCGCCACGTTGTGGACAACGCTGACGGCTTTATGGATGTCAAGCATTCATGGATTTTAATGCACTTTGTTATGAATGCAAATGCATTAAACATGTTCTTTTTAATGGAGGGCCTGTGTACACAGTGTTTCTATCAGTCATAAGGAATCAGCGTCAAGGTTATTTTAGACTTGATGTTTAAATAGGAAATGAGTTTGAAAATGAAAACAATGTGTATTAGAAAGTAAAAGCATTTCATTGTTAAACAACAGAAGACGAAGATCATGATGCTTTTACAAATGTTAAAAATGGTTTCTTATAGGGTTGAATTGATCGATAACTTCCACAATTTAAATCAGATTTTTTATAACTGCATCCTTTTCTAAGAATTCAACGGACAGAGTCTGGCTTGTACTACGAATCGACAAATGTCCTCACATATGCAGTGGTTCTAAAATGTAAAGGTATGATATCATTAAATGACACAAAATATTAAATCAATCATCATTGGTTCAGAAAGGTCAAGAAACATGTCTTGCTTGTTTAATATCTAATACAATTTTGATAGAGGCTTAAATGCTCAAATGTTTTTTTACAGTATATTTAATGACAAAAATGTGTCTTGAAAGGTTGAAAAGCAAAGACAGGGAGAAAAGTCAATGTTATATTATGCGTTTTCCGCAGAGCCTTCCATGACCAGCTGATGGCAGTACATGCACAGCTACCACTACACACTGTTGAAAGACTGTGTAAACCACTGTCAACATAAGACACTTTAGATAAGATCAAAACTACCATAAGCATAAGCTATAACTAAATAAAGAGAGAACGACTCGTTTTAATAAGATCAGGAAACTCCACAGAAGTTATAATTTCATAAGATCTCCCGTGTCAGGCCTTTTCTACCATACACAATGAGGCCTGTTCTATACTCAGTCAACCAGTTCACCGTCTATCACTAGAAGATTTACAGAACGATTCCCAGAAAGATCAAAAGTGCAGATACCTCTCTTCAATCCAGATAAAAGCGAGGACCATGCATTACTGAATACCCCTGAATCCTGTTTGTCAACGGGGCAACATTCTTCAAAAAATCTTCTTTTGTGTTCTGCAGATGAAAGTCATACAGGTTTGAAAAAACAAGAGGATGAGGAATTGATGACAGTTTTCATTTTAGGGTGAAATCATCAATCGATGTCATACGTTTATTACATCCCATGTGTCCTAATACATCTACTGACCATAAGAATGTGAAGAGCAAAAGTGACAAACTACATATCGTCATCATCTCAGTCACGTGAATAGACATCAAATACGTTTCCAGAAGCACTCTTTCATATCTTTTTAACTGTGGTGACTTTTTATGTCACGTCAACTGATGCCTTTATCGTTGGTATTATTGTGATAGATTTGGCATATTTATACATACGCACAGGTTGCAGACGCAAAGTCAACTTCGATTGTTCATAGACCGTCTTTGACCGCTCCAATATGGCGGACGGCTCACGGCTATCGAGCCACGTGCGTTCATAATCTATGGGCTCGATTTACAAAACAAATACCAGAAACTACTGTACGATGATAGCGCTCCACCATCTCTCAATCTCCGTCCACTCCATGGTGGCCCCGTATGAGTAAGACAATCTCTGTTTAGAGTAGATCCTCCACATGGGTAACGTGCATGAGCGTAACAGTACAAACAACAGCCATCCATCACAGCCGTGTGGTGTGACACGAAAGTAATACTCCAGCCAAACCTGTGCTGGAAACAGAGTTGACGTTTAGTGACAGACGCACAGCTGGGCTTCAGCTTTCAGCTTTATTTGCTAAATTACGAAAGCATTGGTTCGACTACAACAGCGCCGCGTGCTTTTGCGCGACATGGCCTGCCATCGTCTCTGTGAACATTAAAGTGAAATCATCAGTCAGCGTCAAAACGTTCATTCCATTCCATTTGTCATAATACATCTACCGACCGTAAGAATGCGATTTCTAAATCCCAAAAGTGACATCCTGTAAATCGTCATCATCTTAGTCACGTGACTCTCGAGGACTTTGACTAAAACCGTGAAGAACACTCATTACTCTTTCATAGCTTTTTATATCTTAATCCTGCATTTATTTTGGACACATATAAAAATATGACCATAAAAGTCACGCGAACAGCTAGCTGAGATCATTTTCTACAGTTCACATCGTAATGCCGATTTGCTATATTGACATATCCGTGCACCAACAAGACACTACTGAGATCTCTTCTGAGAAAGAAATCAATGGAAGATTTAGCCTGCACAGGTTATACCCTGATAGCACACAAACATCTGACAGACGTCTATTGGAGGTCTGCATTTACATCTGCGACTGCAAGACACAGTTTGCTCATTTTCAATTCGTCTCTTGAGACGTCTGCTGTCAGATGTCATGTAGACCTCTAGAAGATGTCTGTTAGATGTTTATGATTAAGGATTGACGTAAAACTGCTCTTTCCAAGATGTTTTGATCTGTAGCAGACGTCTTACAGACGTAAATGTGACAGCTGGGTCTTCTAAAAGTTCTCCCTTAAAAGTATTTTTGCCATGACGTTGCTAAACATTTTAAACACGCCGGTATAAAACCGTTGTTCTTATTTGAACGTTTAAAACACGTGGAACGTTTTCCACTCGTACACGTAGAACTATTTTGCTATCCGAATGAGACGCTTCTACCTCCATTTAATTTGAATAGAAACTCACATGCATAGAGGAGAAACGATTGAGATATGAATGAGATCTTGTGTGCCCCGTATAGCCCTTTCCCATTTTCCCAACTCCCACTTAAAGCTATTACTTCCTTTCCGAAAGCCACCCGTCGTACAAGTCCAAGCATGATTTGACGCTAGATGTCTCGTACGCCTTGTGCATGAAATGTCATTAAGACGTATCATACAGCATATGATGCCTTATTATTGCAGCGCGCCCTCACAGCCTGCCCACGTGCCACACGCTCATCACATCCACTAATGGGACTGTGACAGCTCTGCCGCCCACCTCTGTTTCCATGACGACTGCCACCAAGACTGCTTGAACCAGATCTGAGGTGTGTTTCTGCCACCCCGAAACGTTCTGCTTTCTGTCATGTTCTGCAGAAGATGCTTTCCGGCTCGCCACTTTGTCGGCTGATGGGGCCTTGTGATCAGCCACGGGTTTGATTCTGCCAGATCCTTGTTAGCGACTGATATAAAGGTCGGTCTCGACTCGGATCCGGATATCAGACTGCAGTCGTAATTGGTGGAGGCTGTGTGCCTAAATGGGAAAATGAAATATTAAAAAGAGAGAAAAGAGAGTCGTGTGCTTGAAGTGAAGCTTGTGAGTTAAAACAGAAATGTTTGTCTTGTTTATAACTTTCTGGGTGGGTAAATGTCATCTATCGTCATATACAACCACCTGTCATATGGAGATCATTCTTTAACAAATTTCTGTTCAAGAATGAAGTTTAAATTCAGTTTTACTGTTCGTAAAAATCTGAATGAAACGGTTTGAGAGCAAAAGGAAGTTTATTCCAACAGATGCTTGTTTAAATCCCAGTAGGACCCAACACATGACACACAACAACACCTTCCACTAGATAAAGCGGATATTGACAATATTTGTGCAGTGTGCTTTGTTGTTTATTGCGTGTGTATTTCTGGCTCAAGTGTGGTTTATGTGTGTGTGGGTTGTGCATTAAAAATAATTTGATGTGCGGCTGGCTTCTCCGGTGAAAGAGGGACACCTAATCTTCATTTCCCTGCATTGTGTCAGATGTTGAATATGAAAACATTTCTTGCAGTGCAGTTTTTTTATTACCAGGCTTTTGTTGAGGATTTTCTGAATATTTCCCTGCTTTTGAATCCTTTGCTCTTTTTAGCTCTGTTCCAGATCCCCTTCGTTCAGCAGACATGTCTGTTTCTGTCTTTATCTGCATCTTGTTTTGCAGTTTTTGTTACTCAACAAAAGAATCAATCTGCCAGTCTCGACTCATGGTTTAGTCTGGAAAATTCAAATCTTCTTTACCTTATCCGGAGATTTCTATCTCCCCATACATCTGCTGAGCCTGCGGTACTTTCACCTGCATTTTCATTCAATCCACATGATGATAGATTTACATAAACGCTGCTTCTTCTCAAGCATGGGTCTTGCTTTACCATTGTAATTTATGAAAGGTTTTACATACTGTACATCATTTCCTATTGTTTAGAGCTTTATGGTGTGTTTAAGTTCACAAAAAACCCTAATATACTATAGTACGAACTCATCATTCACCCTTATGACATATTTTGAGAAATGGCTTGCGGTTTTGGGTTCGAAAGTGTTGTTTGGATACCAATGTTCTTCAAAATATCTTCTTCTGTGTTTTGCAGAATAAAGTTTGGAATAAAAAGCACATTATCAGTCCTAAGGGTTGTGAGATTTACAGTGATCTGGTGAAAGCTGAATCATGAATCTTTTGGAAGAACTTGAGCTCCAGGGTCTCTTTAGTGTCCCGTGATTCATTTCAATCGACACGTTATTCAGAGCGGTTACACGGCACACACAGTAAACACCACATTTAAACTCTTTTCCCACATTTAAGGTCTTTGGTTTGGGGAGCGTTGCTTCATTTAAACCAGAACATTGCAAAGCAATATTGTAATGCCTAGTAGCACTATAGAAACTTTGAATAAACATGAAACAAGTTGTGAGGATGTGCATGGTCCAATGAAAAAGACACAAAACAGGCGGACAGATCAAGAACACAGCGTATAACAGTGTGTACATTTATAACAGAATTGAACTATTCTTATTTACAGATTTTCATGTTTGAAATAAGGTAAAAAACCTGGCAAATTACAGATAAAGACTACAAATTTACAAGAAAAATGTGATGTAATTTTAGGTGAAAAATTGTATTTTACAGTATTTTTCTGGCACTCGTGTTCCAGTTACAATTATAGGTAACATAAACGTCTACAGCATTTATTCATCTTTATTGATGTTTATTTTAACATAAGGCCTACTTAGTGCACAAAGCAAACAAAGAATATTTGTATAAACTGATATTTAAATAAACGTTAACAAAGATTCTGTAAATGAATTTCTCATTAGTTTGTCATAGTTAATACAATAACTGATGCTAATGAATACAACTATATTTGAATATTATTTTTGGAAACACTTTATATTCAATTTAAAATTCTGAAGCATCAGTCCTTTCTGCAGAGGGTTCTCATTATTACTTAATATAAACTTCTTTCCCCACAATGAACGGTTTATAAAACACATTTGACCGCGTTCAGTTTCTTGTTTTCCACTGATCTCATTTTCTAATTCTGGTCTTGTGATTATTTTCATTCAGAGCTGATTTCCTGCGTGGTTAATAATGAAGATGCAGAGCGAGCAGGAGGTCCGTCTGTCAGGCTCTGAAGCGGAGACCGTCCCCAGATCTAGTGCAAAAAACCCAGCCGCTGACCCAGATAAGAGCTTTGGACTGCTGGCCGTGGAGAGAGGTGGGCTGCTGCTGCTGCGGGAGGCTTTTCCACAATCTGCTGAGCGAGCCGTGGGCTTGAGCCATGCCTCAGATAGGGAAGATGTGGGAAACTGGTTTTGCTTAAATGTCTGTAGTTTTGTTATCTCACACTTTTGAACGTTTGGTTTAATTTTGATTCCAAATGTTTATGCATTTGGCAGATGCTGTGAATAACACGCACAGTTCCTTAACATTTCAAGTCTTAAATATTTAGGTATTAAACTTTTATAGTTTTCACTTTCAAGTGACCTTGCTATAGCATCTGCTTAAAACATAAACATACCTGAATAACCAAAAGCTGCCTCTCGACGGAGATGTTAAACATAGCAAAGCCTTCACATCTGAACTGACACCAGACTCGATAGCCAACCGGGAATTTAGCGGTGTGCTTCAAGCTCAACATCATTTGTCAACTTGTCCTCTGTTCCTCTGGAGATGAATTAGCCCTGCGCTCTTTGTATTTCTCAAACGCGGCCCACTTCAAACACCGATCACCTATAAGCTTCCAGCGGGCACTTCTGAGCTTCGATAGAAAGTCCAGCTTACCGAGAAAGAGGGAAAGCGCTCTGATCTTCGCCAGGGAGGTCCCGGCGGAGAATTCGATTTCAATCTGACAGGGAGGGAAAACAACATTTACAAAAGTTTAGAATAATTCGGGTGGAAAAGCAGAGCCCGACGGACGGGCTCCATCGAGATATTTCCTGGTTCTCCAATAGATGTGGCTCAGAGTGGCCGGTCAAAACCGAGCATGGAGATGCTTGTATCGTTTCTAGACCCGTATATAACTTTTTCTTCAGTGAAACCAAAAGAAGATATTTTGAGGAATGTCTCAGTGGTTCTGTGTCCACACAATGGAAGTCAATGGGGCTCATTGTTGTTTGGTCACCGCCGTTCTTCAAAATATCTTCTTTTTGTTCTGCAAAGAAAAGGTTAATAAATGATGAAAGATTTTTCATTCTAGGGTGAACTCTTTACACATGAATTTTGAATTCATCTTAAACCACAGCCATGAATCATGACTTGCTTCTTGAGCGACTGCAGTGCATTTCATTGAATTGGACTGGCGAGTATTTTAATGGACAAGCATTTCTAAAAAACCCCTGCGGTGAAGATGAGTCATACATTTTAGTTTTTCAATGTTTCTGGAAAGACAAAGACCATACGTTTTAAACATGCATGAGAGCCTAGTCGAATATAGATGGCCTCAGGGCTTCTTAACATGAAATAAAAGATCCCAGTTTGATTTTTACAGGGTCTTCGAGTAGTCGGTCTTTTAATGATCCTTTGCGAGTCTGGGGCTGTTGCACCAGATTTTGCCGTAAAAGTTTCCTATAATTGTAGTTAGCAGATAGGTAGAGAAACGGTTCATGGTGACTGGATGGTTTGGTGAGGTCGAGGGATGAAGGAGACTTTAGGGGGTGGAACAGTGGTGCACTTCAAAGCTTTGATGTGGTGAGCCCCTAAATGAAGGCGACTGAAGGTCCGTGCTAATGGGAGCCCATGGGGAGATGAGAGAAACTGCAGCAGACATGACTGGAAAGAGAGAAAGAGATAGAAAGAGATGTGGGTTTTTGGACAAAATGTGTTGATGTTTGATAGATGCCAAAACTTTTTTTGTTGTCATTGGAGGCACATTTTGTTCTTGTCCGGTACAAAACCGAAAAAGCAGTATGTTAAGCAACATGAAAGTATTTCCCTCAACACATTGAACAATCCCTCGACTCTGAAATGTAAGACCTCCCATAAAACATGAAACTTTGGCATGTTCATTTTGGAAGACCGTTCAGCACCACATGAACCCCAAACCCAATGTTATCAATCCTTTATTAAATAATCATAATAACAATAATCATCATCATAAAAAGCACATTTTCTGTACAAAGTGAGTGACTGGAATTCCAACCAGTGCCGCCATTCTCAAGTATTTTGAGTGGTTAAGACAGACCAAAGCTCCGGAAGCAGTTTCTTTGATTCAGGTCCAGAGCAGACGGGACAGCTCCAAGGCACTTGCAAAAGTTTCAGTAGCAAGAGTCTTTAAGAAGATGTGAATGGATCAAGAAAAGTCCAACAGCAGTAGAAACATCACACCAATGCCGACGTGTCTTAATCTGCAGGTTTGCTGTGCTTTACGTGCATTCACTTTCACGTCCAACATTGTGTGTTTTGATGAGCGTGTATGAAGGTGAGGAATCCAGACTGAGCGAGTAGGACATCTGTCTTCCTCTTTTTCAGGCTTTGGAAGCCACAGGGGAGCTAATGTTACCCGAATGTGATTTACAAGCTTAGTCCTGTTATGATTTAAGCTTTGTTGTGGAAACATAAAAGTGGATGAAAAGTGAATTGGGAAGAAAGTTTGTGGTTGATGATTTACACATTCAAGGCTGCGTGGCGGAAACGTTAGTGTTCTTTAACGTTGCTTTAACGTTTGATCCGGTTGGAACCTCCAATGTCTCTGAAACTCAAGTGAGCCTCTCAAAGGATTTTAAGAAAATATATGAAAGGTTTCTGTATTTAATGCTTTGAAAACGTAAGCTTTTTTGATAACCTGTACACAAACTCTTTAAACAATCATTTTGAGGTTTAAAAAATATCAGTTCGACCCCAAGAGGCAGGAGATAATTTTCTGGTATTGGCACTGAAAATTGTATGGTTTGTAATAAGATATCTTTTAAAATGAACTTGAACAGAGTAGAAGCAATGATATTCATACACTTAACACTTTTACGACCCAATGTCTGTTTGTTAGCTCAACGCTCAACCCTACTCATCGTTCTGCAGACAAAAGCCCGTCAACATTTCAAACAAGTGCCTATTTTCCGATCACGATCCACCAAACACCGCCTAAAACTAAATCTAGAAGATTCCCTCAATCTGACTTTTCATTTACATTTTTAAAGAGACAAAATGGTTGGACGAAAGCAAAAGGATGTAAACGCGCGGCAACAACAAAGTATAATCGGAAAATGATGAAGTGACATTAAACCGAACCGGAGAGAGTCTTTTAAGACAGTACATCACATCCTAGGCCACACATTTTACTTTAAAGAAAGAGAAGATCTCGGCGTCCAGCCAGTTTTCTCCTGTTTTACAAACTAGATCTCTTAGAAATCTCATATACTTTCATCTTTTTGCAATCGCAAGACATTGATATGTGTCGACATTTATTTTGAGGCGGAGCCCTAGAAAGCGTTTCAGTCTTTGTGGCACCAAACGTTCCACTTTTTCAAGGATCCAGTGAAAGACGAGGTCCTCGGCGGCAGCTGTGGAGTCGAGAAGCGCGTTTGCTTGGAACTCCAGAAGTAGCTCAGGAGATCCCCGACCGAGATGCACATGCATTCCAAGAATACTAAGAGACGAGGCTTCTTACTCTTTCAAAGAGTCAAATCAGTTTTTTTTGAGGTCATGATGGGATACTTGGTATCAGGCCTCGGAGCAGCAGCGCTGTTGGTTGAGCTTGACTTTGTGCTTGATACCGTCATAGAGCTCAAAGTTGTAGTTCTCCAGTGTGGTGGTGGAGCGTGACGTCAGGCCGCCGTATGAGCAGGTGCAGTACAGCAGGAGACCCGCGCACACGGCCCCCAGAAGAACGCCCAGAGAACTCATGACGATGATGGTTAGAAGAATGGGGTCCAGTGAGTAGAGCCATGTGCTGTCCTTGTCCATTACATGTGTCACGGGAGGATCTGATGGCGGTTCAGCTGTACTCCAATCTGGAGACTGAAAACCTAAGGCAAGAGAAGAGATGGTAAATGAGTGTCTTCACAATCGTCTTTTGGGAAAATGTACCATGGTTTTACCATAGTAAAAGTGTCGTTTTATAGTGGATTGATTATAATTTGTATAACCATGGCTTTAATATAAATGATACTCTGAAGTTACATTGTACTGAACTGTTTTGGACACTTCCATGTCAGTAAGACCATAGCATTCATATACCGTACATACTGCGGGTTATGAATATGGCAATGATAAAATAGCACGGTCAACCTATAGTAAAGACTGGCCGTTCAATTAATGGAAAGTTAAAGCAAACCATAGCTTTTTTTTAAATATCAAAGTACTGTGGTATTACATTGCGTTTCTTCAAAATGCCAACCAATTTGTATTTGTTTTCCTTTAGCCAGCACTGAATCCCACAGAGGAACACACATAACCATCTAATGGGCTGGTTTAAAAGGCACAGCTGACACAACTAAGCCGAAAAACTCTTTTGTGGCACCCTGTGACTCGCTGGAGGATGCGATAGGCTTAATTAGACCGACTTTGACAGAAAAACCCACACCAAAACTCACACCAGCTGAGCTGCTTTGCACTTTGACTGATATCTGTTGCATTTGGTGAAAGCAAATTTCCCTTTTTCCCTGTTAGTCCCAACAAACGGCTCTGAAGTGACTGACAGATTGTGAGCTGAGCAGAGACTTCATTATGTTTCATATGAGAAAAAGATGGAAAACAGATAAAGGAAGGCATACGGAAGGAGTCTGACAGTCTATAAGATTTGGGTCTGGTAATTAACTCATCATTGTCCTTCTATATTCATTTATATAAAGACGTCTTTATGAGCTGGCGGCAGGAAGGGGGAAGGAGGACTGATAACAGAAACGTCTGAACAAACACGTATGCACACCCACACAATGCAACATCAGCTCTGCCCAAAGAAACATACACAGATGTGATGTGAACATCCACCGTGTGCCAGGAATTGTTGTAAATGTCTACACTTCATGTATATATTTTATAACATTACAGAAAAATATGAAATCACAAAGCATCTCCAAGGGTGATCCAGCGCGCACACTATATTTATATGTATGTGATGTCGATGAACTGACCTGCATTTATGTGGTCCTTGTCGTTAAAGAGACGGCCGTTACCGATGTCAGTTTTTTTAACTGCAAAAAAGATAAAAAGAACACGCTGACACAAAGAATTCAATATGACGCAATGCAACTTTTCTGAAATATAGACCAAAATAAAAACACGTTAGGGTAGAAACACACGCTCATATATAATAAGAGATCGCAGGTTCTCCTTGCATTGTGAATTTAAGTCTGAAACATTACAAAAATCAACAAAATCAAGTAATTTGAAGTATGTCTTGGATTTTAGGTTAAATGACATTCTAATCATTTCTTTTAAAGCTCAAGGAGCATAAATAGGTGTTTCACAACATAGAATACACGCAAAAACAAAATTTCAACTGAATAAAAAAAAAGATTCAACGTTCAAAAATCCTATTTTTTATTGTGTTAAGTTTTTATGGTTACTTAATCAAAACAACCCAACCGCAGTTGATGTAATTTGGAAAACATGATTTTAAATGTTTGTTTAAACAGAGTTATCTGTATATGAACTCTTTAAATACAGCGGCAAAACAGAGCAAAGTCGCTCATTGGTTTCCACCCAATGATATACATACATATACAAAGAAATTCTGATTAGAAAAATAAGATTTTATTGTCACATTTTAAAAGCAGGTTTTCAAGACACAAAGTCACCGAGCAAAAATATTCTGTTCACATTCGCATTTTAAACAATGTACTAATCCAAAGATATTGAGGTATAGGCTGACCACAGTTACAAGGTACTTTCAATAAAGCAAAGTGCATTATCATCCTCATCATCATTTTTAACGTGATTAAATTCATAGTCTGTATTTTAAGTATCACCACCTCTTCAGCAAGCTTTGCGGTAAGACAAAAAGCCCATCATTTTAAAATGGCTTTAGGGAACAGCGTCACTTCATTCCAAAAATGTTGGTGCCTACTGTGTCTGAAAGCGGAGCGATCGATGTGCGAAATGGACGAGAAAATCTGACAGGAAATCATTTCAATCGGAGAGATCCAACGTTAAACTCAACCATACAACTGTATTTGGTTTTTCACAGTGTGGTGTACGCGGCTTGTTTGAGAGCAGAGAAGAATGGCTGTTTGGCATTAAGACCTGGCGGGTGACGGGCGGGCGTGGGTCTCCAGAGAGCGCTTACGTTCATTAATGCGGGTTTCAGAGCTGGCGAGAAGTAAGGGGTGGGGGTGGTACGCCTTCAGCAGCTTTAATAAATGGTATCTGGTCCATTAACTAATTAGAAAATATTAAGAGAAAGTACGTGTGATCACGGTTTAGGGAAGAACGGAGCGATAAAGTGGCTGCTTTAAAAGCACATTGTATGACGGTGCCAAAACATCTCTTACCACCATATGTCAAAAAATAGAGCTAAAAACCCCTTAGGTGCCAAGGGTCTCCATCCTTCTTTTTTCCTTTCTCTAACTCTAGACGTCTCATATCAACATACATGTATAGGCCTCTCTATATTTTGTGGCTCGCTATAGTTTATCTCTAAAGCTGTTGACTGAAAATTCAGTCGTCATTTGCACACCCATAAGTCAATCTGAACCCACAATCCAAAACACTTTTATGGTATGGAAAGAATAACATGCACCTTGCTCCAAACATATTTTTGTGGGTTTCATTGAAAAAGTCATTTAAGGTCAGTTTTAGGGTGAGAAAATGAGGACAGAATTTCAATTTTTGGGTGAACTACATTGCAAAAAACATTGTAATAAATAATGTACTCCAGCTTTTTTGAATATGGCACCTATACATACTGCACATGACATTACCATGATATACTTGCAAAAAACACATGGTAGCACCCCCAAAATACCACGGTAGTACCACGGTCTCATATCTAAAACACCAAGCTAGTGATGAATGCAATGTGGTATTAAAAACATTGCAGCATTACCGCGGTACATGTCAGAAAATACCATGGTATTATTAGAGTACGATTTAATAAACAATCTTCACAAAATACCACGGTATTATCATGGTACCCTGTCTAATAGGGATGTATGTAATGTGGTACTTTCAAAAATACTATAGTACTACCAGGGTACATATCCAAAAAAATATAGTAGTGCCACGGTACACACCTAAAATACCATGGTATTATCAAGATACCATGTAAAGAAAACACAGTAGTGATGTATTGTATGGGATGGGTCACTTTTCAAAATCTCACGGTATTGCCATGGTATCCTACATGTCTAAACAACGACAGTAGTGCCATGGTAAAGGTACCTTCTCAAAATACCAAGGTATTATCACGGTACCATGTCTAAAACACTATGATTGGGATGTTTGTGATGTTGTATTTCCCAAAATACTATAGTACTACTAGGGTGCGTATTCACAAAAGCATGGTACGTGCCTAAAATACCATGGTATTATCAAGGTATCATATCTAAAACACCACAGTAGTGATGTACTATATGTGATGTGTCACTTTTCAAAATATCATGGTATTGCCATGGTAGCCCACATGTCCAAACAACAGTGGAAGTACTATGGTACAATTATAAGTCACAATGGTATTGACAGTACTATGATATTTGGCATGATATTGACAGTACCATTACATTTTAAATACCTTGGTTTATGAATACGTACATATCAAAGAAATATAATACTACTATCTAAAACCATCAGTGTACCATTGAACTGCCATATTTTTGTATCAATTCTAGCCTAATCCAGAATTGTTATCAAAAAAACTGAATGACAACTCAATGAAATATATGAATCTACACAGCTGTCAAAAAGCATATGGTTCTCTTGGACGCAGATCGAAATCGCTACCATGTGTGTATATCTGCACAAAGTTCACTCCCACCCCGGTGCTCAGTGCTTCCTCATCCCACAGCAACAGAGAAAAGACACAGCTGTCTTTGTTTTACACCCCTGACACCAGCAAGCGTTTGCTCATCATAACACACGCTAACGAAGTCGCAGATTCAGGGCGTTTTTTGGAAAAGAATGATTTAACTTACTGTTGAAGATCTTACTGTCAAGTAAAGGACAAAGAGACTTAAACACCCTATTACCCCACACCCATAATTCTCTTTTATCTTAAAGTGCTGCCAGGATTGTATAACATATTTGACATGAAACCCACCAAACATGAAATGACATAGCAAACAGTTGTGTTTCTGTAATGTGATGGATTTAAGTAAAACAGCAGCTTTCAAAGGACAATTCACCACCCAAAAATATTATATCACAGCTTATTCACCCTCACGTCCTTCAAAACCTGAATATGAATCTTTCTACAATGGAACACAAGAGAAGATATTTTGAGAAATGTCAATGGAAGTCAATGGAGGCCAATGCAGTTTGGTGAATAAATTATAAAAGAAATGTCATTTTTGGGTGAACTATCGCTTTAAACAAGGCCTATATGCTGATTTGACGTTTGGTTAACCGCCGTGACATCATTTACAAAAAACATGCCCTTACAAACCGTGCACAATAAGTCCAGGAACATACGTAGCCATTTGGCAATTTCATGTTGGTTTCGAGACGATGTTCACTGTGTTAACATCGGCTTTGACATTGTGACGTCATTTCTTCATATAAGAATATATGGACTTTCCATCTATAAGACTTAAGAACTCAAGCTGTTAACATGCATAAATCTGTCTTACCTTTTAAACATCCCTTACCCTCTCATTCTTAAAAATATCATGCTTGCATTGTATCAAAAAGTGCTAAGAGGTCCTCAAAGCACATTCTTTGTATTGAAGCCCCCTCGTATGCTTTAAGCATGAACTCTTTCAGCAACATCTGTTCCCGTGTTCTGCTAGAATAAGGTAAAGAGGTATTCATAATCAATCTCAGGGACTCATCAAAGTGCAAACATTGTGTCAGACAGCATGTTCAATACAGCTCATGACCCGCTTCTGACCCACATTGATTGAACATCAGTACAGAACATTGGATCAAAGTCAGTCCTGGATCTGTGATTAAGGTCATTGGCAACAGATCCGCTTGGTGTCCATCATAAGTTTGGATTCAGATCCGCTCCTAAAGGTCAATAAGTAGGAGCTGGCTAGATTTCGTGGTAAACAGGCTGGGCACACCAGTAAGACCGGGTTCAGTGACCCAAACCGTCCCAGCAAGAAAGCCAACAAAAAAGAAAACCAGAAAACGAAAATAGAACCGTTGGCCTCATTTCGCAATCTTTTGGATATGTCCGACATGGCATCCAATGGTATGGGAAGATACCATAACCATGTGGGAGAAATCACATTCTCCAAGAAATCCAACTCTTCAGGTCTCAAAGTTTTGAAAAGACTTCTAATCAAACGTCCGCCCAGTCCTCTCACCAGTAAGAATTTCCATCGCCCTTCTCAACCCATACAGTCAACTTGGGCGTTGTTCTGTGCATGCCACCGTTTGGATAATGTGCATTGTGTGGGCTGTAGTAGGCCATTGTGGGTTGATTCCTCCTGGCCGTGAGGCGGCGACAACAGACGGCCATGAGAATGACAATGACCAGGAACATGATGGCGCCTCCACCTGCCATTACGTAATACCAGTTGGGCAAAGTGGGTAGAACTGACAGCGTGTCTACTGTCGGCTCGCTCTTGCCAGGCAGGGCTCCCCCTGGTGGAGAGATATACAAACTTGAGATAATACTCCACACTACGGTACTGCTAGGGTAAAATGCAAGCACACTAATGCCGTGAAAATGCATGATGCTCCATGCTCGGAACTGAAAACAACCCATCAATGTTTCACTGTTCGGAATCACCATCTAGTACGTATTAAGGAACACGAGTCCGCAATCTATTTGGTTGAAAAGCAGTGTGTACAGTGAAACAATGGGCGTGAGTGCAGTGCTGTTATGTAACGTGCTTTCAGATAGACACCTGCGTCAGAGTCTAAGCATGTCAAGTGTTAAGACTGCCATGCTCAAGAAATGCTATAATGGTAAAGCTGACTGGTCCAGATATTGGTTGACATGCTAGATTTTGGTAGAAGCGACACTCCAGGACTACTCAAAGGGCAGTCGGCTAAAATTCAAGTTCTGTTTTTTCTCAACGATATTACGTTTTAGGGATACAAAGGGGCTGCATTCAAAACAAGAAGTTGTATTGCCAAGCAGAGGCACATGCATTCTGTTCTATATTTCTGGTTCTTGCTAAATGCTAACAAACATTAAAATCCTGCAGGATTGTGTAACCGAGCTATTACAACCTCACAACATGATAAATATCAGAACTCAAAACATTGCTATGATCCCGACATCAGTCCAGAAACAGTAATTGTGATAGGACAAAAGTTTCCGACCCACCACCACGAACTGAAGCCGCACAATCCCAAAAAGCTTGGGCCAATTTCTACCACACTGAAAACTAACACAACCCCACCTGACTGCAGAAACCCACCAGAATAGTAACAAATACTACGATCACACAAGCAGCAGAAGCAGTAGTTCCTGTCAGCTCGGCTTTGTCTGTCTCGGGGATTAGTAAGCACCGTGTGAGGAGATAACGTTTGAGAAAAGAATGACAGAAAATGTGCTTCTCCTGGGACTCTGGCGTGACACAGCCCGAGTCTCTAATGCAATCCTGCCATCTGAGAAGAAGCCGGCACAGGCAGACATCTTGTTATGCTATATTCAGCCACCAAACATGACTGAGACCGTCATTAGTGAGTCTGTCTGTGTTATTGACACTCATCTCTTGGAGGAAAGTGGAGGCACTGTTTTGCGGATGCTAATGTGCCTGTGGCTTGTTTGGGTTTTCTTGTCAATGCAAGTTTTTTTGGAGCCCTTAAAACCAAAATATAATACATCAGATGTACACCGTTGGGACAAGTCGAAGAGGACAAGTTGACATCTACAGCAGGCTATACCTCCACATACACTGACTTATATTCCAGCGTTCCAACACCTTTAGCTCAATGAATTTCCATGACCGAAAACTGAAAAGGATTTGGAAATCATTTTATGGACATACAGTAGACAGGCCAAAACAGACTTATAGGGCACTCATCTTGTGAGGAAAACAGCCAAATAATGTGTCCAGTGTTGCCAACTTAGTGACTTTGTTGCTAGATTTCGCAACTATTTATATCACTTTAGCGACTTCTTTTTAGTAAAAAATAAAAGTGCCTAGTGACAAATATATAGAATTTCTAGACAAATCTACTGACTTTCTGGACAAATCTAAGCTTGTTTTAGTAGAAGGTAGTATACTTTATTTTAATCAGATCTTAATTTGTATTTCAAATTTATTTAACAGAAACAGAAAATACTACTTTATTTTGGACAAAAAGAAAAGAATCTCAGCTACTTTTAGTTGATGTAAGTCTAAATCATTTTTATTTTATTTTCATTCCTATTTGTTTGACAACAGAAAAAGAAAATATGTTAACGCAAAAAGCTTTTTTGGGCTTTATAAATGTGTAATACAGAGTATGTGAACACAGAACGCAAATAAGATGCTAATTAGCGTATGACATTATCTGATCAGTTTAGTCACTTTTCATACAAGCTTTAGCTACTTTCTATTCAAAATAGTTGCCAATGCTGGTGCCGCCCCAAAGGGACAACCAATCAGAATGCTCTTTCTCTGAAGTGCTACGAATTAGTCTTTCACTCAAAAGCAAAGAAATTCAGTCATTTTGATCAACGAACAAAAATCTACCCTTTTTACAGATGTATCAGAAGATATCTTAATGCTTTCTGATTGGTTGTTTTCATTCATGGTTCTTTGTAGCCTCACATAAAGACAACACCATGGCTCAAGATTCAGGACCCTGCAGCTCAGACGGCAGAAACGTAACAGTCACCTTAAATAACCAAACCCAGGCTCCTAAAGTCACTGCATAAATAGCACATGCCGGGAGGTAAAAACGGATCCTAGTTCTGAACTGTAAACAGTAACTGCTGAGCGGAGCAGAGGGCAGACAGTGCAAACATTCACACCCGAGGCAGAGAGTTTAAACTCACCGGTCATGTCCGGAGGGAACACCACGAAAGGCTCTGGATGGAGAAAAGAGATCAAGAGAAACAAACACGGCAAAATATTAATCCGCCATCCGTGCTTAGCTGAAATGTGCATCGTGATCCAGGAGTACTATATCAAACTATTTGACTTTAAAAACATGAGAACATCATTACTTGATACAAAATGTACATCGGAGACCTCGGAGGACTGTTTGGAAATATTTCCCATTTTTCTACACCAAATATGCCCACTGGCTTTATAGTATTTTTCTTCTGTAAAAAAACTTAAAATAAATGTTGTTTTAAATAAAATAATTGATTAAAAACAACAACAAAAAAACATGAATAGCAGAAAAAATGCTTTTTACTTTTTGACAAAATTTACGAGTTTATTAATTTAATCCCATACGGTGTTTGAACGATGCTTGCATGTTCTTCTTTACAGTCTGTTGATTTAGAAATTCTAAATAAGATTGTTAGTATTCTTGAAAAACGAACAGAGATGAAGAACTATCGTGGGGGGGCAGGCGCTCTGGGACCTAATTTTGGCAGAAGCCGTGCAGATCACCGGGAAAGTCCAACTGCACGGGTCGATAAGAGCGCTCTCAGCCCGCTCTGTGAAGAATCGCAGCAGCCGTATGGCAACACATGAGCTTGAGCCTTCCAACTTCGGGATTCGAATCAACCAAGTCCCATCGGCTCGGTGTGAGCCAACCGCTAACGGCGGGAGCCAAAAATGACTAAATCAGGGTTTCAGGGAATCGGAGCGGTCACATTCTGATCTCCTTAAAACCATAAAGCCCAGCTTCTGTGGAATATAGATCCTTCCACAAAACACTCGGCCCATCAGGCAATTCCTTTTAAAATCTCTGTTTACAAACATGGGGAAATAAGTGATAGGGAAATAATAAAACGTAGATTAGCATCGGGGCCCGGGGGCATCGATGGCCTAGATTTGATTCCACAATTTTTTGATGGCAAGTCTTTGACGGCAAACAATGAGCAGCACAATTTTGTGTGTGTGTGTGTGTCCTCCCTTCATGTTAAACAAGTCTATTTTGAGAGACTCTTTAAGATTGTGACTGTGATTTCCGCTCTTGGTTTGATCACAGAAAGGTTCGAAAAACTTTCGAAGAATTATGTGAGCACACAGAAAAAATGGTGATGGCGGGTAGACGAGTGAATGTTCACACTTACCAGTACATTCCTCCAAAGGTGTGCTCACACTCATATGGATGTTGTCGATCCAGATGTGACCTTTGGCACCGTCAAAAAACCCTTCTATTACTACCTGTGGGATGAAAAAGAGAAATGAGATCATAGAAAATCTAAAATCACGCTCTGTGATATCAATACGTTTGGATGAAAGGCAATCTTCCAAAGTAAGTTTAACACGGTCAGTTTACTTGGCGGCCATGTTGGTTACACCCTCAGAAAGACTGAAATCTCCAAAACTCTAAAATTTCCATCATTTTTATATAAAAAGGTACTTCTGGCTAATTTTGTTGCCCTTGTAAGTTTACACCCTAAATATAATTTAAAAATACAGTTTTTAATAGACATAACTGTTCATAATATTTATATTTTTATATATTTGGCAGATGATTTTATTCAAAGTGTTTACTGTTTGCCAATTCGTCTAACCTTTAAACGTTTACCTGAAAATCATTTGGGGATTGAGGTATGATGGTACGCCCTTCTTTCCACACGGGTTCCTTGTCTCCTTGGAGTGCCCAGAGGACCGTCTCCTCTTTGTGTTTGTTCCGCAGCATAACTTTCAGGGTTCCCTGATCATCCAGCTGATAGGAGAATATCAGACAGAGAGGTCCGGTGTCTGGATCCACGCTGGGACTGAGCAGCCGGGCTCTCTGTTTCTGATTCTCAGGACTCGCCTCAATGTACAGGTAGTTTCCCAAATCTATGAATTAAATATCAACTTTTAAAAAGTATACGGCACACCCAATTCATTTAACGTTTACAGTTTTATAGCTCTGTATCTCTACATCAATACTCACAATAACATATACGGTACACTTTACTACTGTATACAACAATTTGTTCCTATTAATATTATTTATCTCAAATCATTTAAAATAAATAATGAAGTATGACGTCCTTCGACCTTTTTAACGGTCGGAAAACTGTAAAACCAAAGATGTGATACTTAACATTGTTTTATTTTTAGCTACCAGGAATCATTCAGACTTGTGCATTAGGAAAGGGGAAAGCATCTGGAAATTACAAAGTAATAAGGTACAGGTGTGAGTTTTTCAAGCAGTAGATTAGTGGCCCCGGTGTGCTATCATTGGCCATGTAAACAATGACAAAATAATAGAGAAAGGATGTAGTGTGTGATGGATGGAAGTGCTTTAGGTTTCTTTTTAGGGTGTGAAATGAGCAGAATCAGTTTTTAGTCCTCTTGAACTGAAAGTTGCGATAGTTTTTACTTCTGAACTTTGACGCATTTCCAAGTGAAATGGAATTTCTATTGAGAAAAATAGTGGGTGTGACTTCCGTCTTTCTCTGCGATTTGATTGGATGTATAAAAACAGCTGTTGCATTCTGAAATGGCAGCAGACTGACAGTTGAAAGCAGGAAGTCAATTTTCAGATTTAAACTAAAGATTAAGAGCACACGATTAAAAAAAAAGAGAATGACCCACATTGATAAACTATTTACAATAAACACAGCAATATTTCATGAAAAAATAGGCATTGTAATTTCTTTATTTCACTGGGACTTTAAAATCAAGCAGGAACACGGCAAACTGGATTTCATGTCTCGATAGCCACGTTTACATGCAACCTATTCCACTTGTAATCGGATTGATGGCTCAATCGGACTGAACAGACTTCATGTAAATACCTTTAATCAATCCGATCAATTTTGATCAGATTGAAATGGTTGGTGAAGACCGAAAGCAATCCGTTCAACATGCAGAAAAAATGAAGCCTGTGCTTGAATCAGAGTATTTTCTCCATCAGATTTAATACCTTGTGCACAAGCGCATGTCTCAATGATCTAATGTTTGCGTCAAATATTGAGAACATGTCCATGTCAATGTCACGCGTATTATTAAGGGAATGGAGAAAAGCGCTGTACATTCTACATGTTCTTTTATAAATTGTCAATCAAAAGTCAATATCATTGAAGACCTCATTATGAACTCAAATATTTCTCTTTACATTAACACAAATTCAGATTATTCTACATCTACAATCAACAATAATTTGACATGTCTCATATGTTTCTGTTGTTTTTCCCCAAAGCAATTTAAAAAATACCTAAATGAAACAACTGAGAACTGCATCAGATCTCTTGAGCTATAAAAGAGCAACATCTGAGCAGCGACGTGTCCCTCTGGGTGGATATTTGATCGCGTCTTTGTAATACTCATTCCGTGAGAGTTCCACCGTCTGGCTTGTGTCTTCATACACGTGTGGCCGACCTATCAAACGCCGGGTGACTGACGGCAGCAACTGCACACGTCCTGAACCCAGCCCGTGTTCCCCAGCAACCCGCACCTCCCATCTAAACAACACGCTGTGTGATTAAACCAAAGAGTCAATTGTGTCATTGTGATAAAAGTCAAGCGCTCCGTCGTTAGTATTAGTGTCATTTCACTGTAGACACTTAAGGGTGACTGTAGCATCTGTTCTCCAAGCCAGGAACACGAAAGAGCATTTGACATCTCTGAAGCGGGGGCAAGGCACGGCGCCCACCGTGAAGAAAGAGCAGAGAGGCAGGTGCGAATTATTTTATCTCGCTTTGTTATTGTGAATGATCTTTCTTGACGCTTCAAGGTGAAAGTGTTCTTGAATGAAGGAGGCCGGCATATCTCCGAGCGATCCTATTGGACAGGAGCGACCTTTGACTCTATCAGATCACATACTCAGTTGGCTTCCAGGAGTCTTAGACACTTGAGGAACTGTCAAGAATAGCTTAAAACACTTTTCAGCTGTTGACATTGCTTGTTAAATCTTACAAAGGAAGCATTTAAAGCATGAAAGGCGATGAATTTATCAAAAGTTTAGCATTGCACTTTATCATACAGTACGTGTTCCTACCTTAGAAAGAACTGGTTTAGGTTTATGGGTAGGTTCAAGGTTAGTACCTAGTTATTACCCAGTTATTATATTTACTGTAAAAAGTACACTGTACATAACATGGGAAACAGGACTGTAAAATAAAGTGCTGTGTTCCTCGTGTCGCCTCTTATTGCCATGTGTCATGTGACGGAAATAGATGAACCGTGAGAGCGTTCGCGAGGTACAGAGAGAGAGAGCATGCCAATCGTTCATCCGTTTTCCCGCTCTGGATTTCATGCAGCTGGCATGTGGAAAGCAGAGCGGCGCAGACAGAGACAATCAGGTCACATGAGAATGCCGGAGTGCATTTTGGGAGCTGTTCTGAGAGCAGTTTAGTTCGACTGCTAAATAAGATCAGATGAGGACCCGTGACTGGTGTGTGCATCACTCACTGTTGGAGCCCATGGAGAGGTCTTGACTCTGCCCCAAGGCTGTGGTTTTGCTGGAGGTGTGTAGAACCCAGCCGAGGTCAGAATCAGGGTCGAGCGTCCAACCGCACAATCCTTGCTCGAAATCGCACGGCCCTTTGTGAGACGGCAACACGGCAATCGTAACTAAACGACAAAATCACATTTAAGCATTCACATTAATATTCATAAGGCAAAACATTGAACAGTGCTTCAAGCTGTGACCTTTCACCTCATGTGCAAATATGCAAAAAAAAGTTATCTTTAATAAATTTGCGTTATGTCTGCGTGGGAACATGTGAATACATTCTGTCCTCGGATCAGATCTAACCTGGGCCGGGTTTCTGGGTGGTGCTGGTTTCGGCAGAGAAAGGTCGAGTGGGTTTGGATGTCTCTACAGCTGGTGTGGACGTCTCTGCGGGGGAGAAATGCAATTAATAATATTATCTCTTTCCAGACGAGAGTTCTTTTTCCCTTCATTTTTTTCGGTTTCGTTTCAAATGAGATTCCCATTTGCCAGCACGGCTTTAAGATCCAGTGTGGAAAAAGCTTGATGAAATGAGAAACGTATTGTATAAATCATTTTAATTATGCAGTCGGCCATGAGTCAGATATTCATAAATTAAAACATAAAGCGGCAAACTCTGAATTTATGTCACAGCAGAGGTCCGAGAGAACATAAACGTGCACAGCATTTTAAATATACGCCAGCAAAAAAGGACATTAGTCCAAATCCATCAAAGATCTGATGGATGGTGTTGCTTTAGGGCACAAGGCAGATATATACATAATGAAATACACAAGCACATATACAGATATATAGACATTCATATAGAACCTCTTTAAAGACATCCCACAGGAAAGTTCATTACTCTTCCAACGTTGTGTTTTAAATAGGGAATTTGGGCCGATTTAAACGATAACAGATAATAATTTGAAATTGGAAGCCGATAACCGATATATTGGCCGATATACAGTATCTTAATATGAATATCAAATTCCCTAACATTGAAATAAAAGGCAAAAAGTGGACAACTTATTTTATTTGAAAACATTGACTGCCATTAGTTCTCTTTTTTATCCTGAAAATCATGTACAAGCCTAGATTTATACTAGTTAAAGATTATTTAACCTTCAAACTTTTCTGGTATATATTTGATTCAACAAACAAATGATAGATGTCTTTCCGAGCAACCCAGAGAAATGTTCTTCAAAGCCACAAGTCAAACAGGTCTCTAGACAGAAAGCATTCAGACAGCAGTCTGATTCAAACTATATGCTTTTCTTCATATAATTTACACACATTCATAATTACTCGATCTACATACTGTACCTACATCAACATGTTTTGCTAATAACAGTGAGTGAATGATCACGACATAAAGATTCAGTACTGTACTGAATTTTAACGGTAAGCAGCGTGCAGCTGAATAAATTTAACCAGCGGAAATAATATATGATTTATCATCCTAAATTTTATTATCGTCCGATACCGATAACCTTAAAATGGCCAGTTATTTCACCCGATACCGATATGTCCGATAATTTATCTCGCATCCCAAGTTTTAAGTATCAATCTAGTCTCAGATGTTTTTCCTAAAATTGCTCATGAGAAATAAAAACAACGGTTGTAGTAATACATGAAGGGCATGGAGGAGTAAATGAATGTAAATTTTAATAGAAGTTGCTATTGTTGTCCATTAAATCTCATTTAAGTCGAGGAAAAGTAACTGAGAGATCTCATCTGTGATGTTTTGTTCTTATGGGACACCATTACAAATCATCTACTACTGCTCTTTGTTAATTTAATGGCGGTCTTAAAAAGATATGATTTCTTACATGTGATTTTTCTTACAAATATCTGCCAAGAAAACAAATAAATGTAACATTTGGAAGAAAAGGCGTGAAATACAAAAGTATGCAGACGCAGAATGTAGCAGAGAACGGTCAGTCACGCTGGAGTATCTGCGGAGGAAGCGATTCGGCGCATACATTAATATTTAGAATTCATAAAAGGTGAGACACAGCTGGTGATATTTGTCATTGTAATGCCATGGCCTTTTCTGAAGCAATTAGCTAGCTAATACCGCTCCCTGTGCCCTATCGCTAACTGCCTCCGTCTCTACGCTCTCCTCCACCTCTCTGTAATACTGCCCTGTGTGTCAACACCTGCAGCACCTCTCATTTGCTTTCTTTGTCTTCTGATTCAATTATTAAAGAGATGACGGACAAATATGACCTGTGAAGTGTGGCATCCGAGCATGCACGTGTGCAAACACTCAGGTGCGGTTAAGATGCTCTGTCGGTGTTTAAAGGTCGGCATGTGTCACAGAGTAATGATTTTGACCTTTCGGCGTTGTGACAGTTGTGTCGGTAAAACAGACAAGACAAATATCGGGAAGGTTGTCACAGAAACTATCACGGTATAAGGCTGTTTCAAAGGCTATGCAGCATGAATGCGTTATCGTAGGGATGAAGAAGGTTTGGAATGTAGCGCACCAGTTGTATACTTTTTCGTTTTTGAATATGAAAAGCATTCTTTCCCTTTATGGAAAATAATAGAGTAAGCATATTTTTCCTCATATTTCGTATATCATCATACTTCTCATACTAAAACATAACATTTCACTTTCAGGAAAATATATTATACTCATCTTGCATGACAGAAATTTTCGTTAGCATTGCATCATTAGAATATTTTTGAAAATGCCAATACTACTGGCAGATGCAGATGCTGATACCGAAATTTGTTAATAACATTCAGAAAGTTAAGAAACAACAATTGAATCTTCAGAATAAAGTCAAAACTATCGGTAACGGCAGACAACACTCTGAATGATCGGCTATCGGTATTGGTACATCAATGGACATTTAGTACCCGTGCATCTCTAATATCAACTATATCAAATTTCAGTGTTATGATTATATTTAATTGTGTGATGTTCACAAAAACATGCATTTAGGTATACTAGCTAACTGGTCATAGATATAATATAAAACTGTAAAAAATCTCACTGAAATTCGTAAATATTTTCGAGGTGGCTAATTTGTATAAATTCGTACGTATTTTTAGCACGTTTTGTGATGTTAGGTTTAGGGGTGGGGCTTTAGTATTGCGTTTTTGTAATAATCGTACGTTTTGGCATGATTTGCATCATACGAATTCATACAAATTAGCCAACTGTCGCACGTAAAATACAATAATTAATATCAGTGATTGATACATCAATGCATTTCCAACGTTTGGCCAATCACGTTGGCTTTAGAACAAAACAAAATAAAAGAAAACTATCGTCATCAACTAATTAATAGAAGTCAAAAATTACATTTAAAAATGAATTGATCTAAAAGGTCATCAAATCTTCTTTGCGCTCTTTTACATTTTCTTAATAAAGATGATTTTAAAGTCACAAAATCTGTCTCTATATATCACACATGCACTGTAACTGTACACCTCACCGCAGGCTTCAGCCGCCTTAATGTGATTAAGACTAGCGGGAAGATCATTGCCTCTGGTGTGTACACGTGTGTGTTCGTCTTGAGTGTTTGTGAGTGCGACGGTGTGTGTGTGTGTGCGTGTGGGAAGTAATGGCAAGTAAAGCAAAGAAATGAAAGGATATTATTGATAGCTGTAATCTGTCTTCCACCCGTTCCCTTCTGCTCTCCCTTTCTCAGCGCGTATCCCATAATTCTCTTCTCTCTCGTACTACCCCCCCACACACCTTTTCTCCTGTCATTTCCTCTTTAATCACATTCTCACCCTCTCTTAAGGAAAGCTGTCACATCCTACGCCAAAAACCTGATTCAGCTGAGAGAAAAAAAATCAATAATAAAAATAGATAAATAAATAAATAAACGCGCCTCAATTATGCATAAAGCTTCCCTGCATATTTCAGACTGCCAATCAGGGTTTGGCAGGGCTGCAGGGAGCAGCAGTGCATGCTGGGAAAATAAATAGCCACGAAATTCATTTAAAGCAATGTTCTATATATGTGCTTGATCTTTTTACGAAAGCAGAACATAAACTACACAAAAACCACAATCAGATGCGCGTGTTGTATAAGATAACGCAAACGGCTCAAATTTATGATCTGGTTACATCAAATCTGACACCGTGAGCTGAAAATATCCACAATGATTGTCTTAGCAAACATCTACGATAACATTTTCACTGACCGTGTGGGCAGGTTTATGTTTACATTCTGTACAACAGCTGCTCGGCGGAAAGAACATGTGTAACATATGAGCGAGCGTGTGTGTGCGTGGGAGAGAGAGAGAGAAAGAATATGGAAAAGAGTGTAACGTGTTGTCTGGTGAGGAAGAGCTGAGAAACATGAACAAAGGCAAGACTTCTCCCTGAAAACAAGCGATGGGAAAAGAGATAGCTGAAGAACAGAAGAAACTGAAGAGAGACAGAGGGAGAGAGAACAGAGTAAACTAAAAAAAGAGAGAGAGAGAGAGAGAGAGAGAGAGAGAGAGAACGACAAAAAAAGATTGAGAGGCTGTGGTTGTTCTCTTTTAAACGTCATACAATCATTGTGCAAGAGTCAAAGGTATCAAATCTTATTCGAGCAAATTTGGTTTGTAAAGACGTTAGCATGATACTGCCACAGTTTTTTATTAACATAGCTAAAAGTAGATCAAGCTTCTGTACGTGCACACACACACACACACACGAGTCTCCTGCAGCTCTATGATAAATTATACAACACAGTCGATTACTGGCACGGAAAGCTGTCTAATTATTGCAGTGTTGTGTGTGTGCGTTTGTGTGTCTTTCATGTAAATGAAAAGTATTTGTTAGACTGACGGCAAACACTCCACAATACATGATCACGAATACCTTCAACGTGCGGTATATTATTCTATACTGTATACTCGTAACCTCCCCGGGGAACGGAAAAATGAAATCTCCTCAATATTGTTTGATTTCGTCTCCTAGAAAGCAATGAGATTACACAGAAAGCCAATGGAGATTTTAAATGAAGTTCTTTCTTCTTGAGATATTCCTCCTGTGAAAAAGATTCTCAAGTCTCCTTCAGAGATCCAACCGATGCCTCAAACTTGGGTCCAAAGTCAAGTTCAAGAGGAACTCTGGGACTCACTCTGTACCAAATGATCTGATGTTTGTGTCTTTTAGATAATTTCACAAGAACCTTCTGAGACAGAACTGAGATCTTCCTGATGTTTCCCGAGCAAGCAAACTGAGCAGACAGATTGGAAACTTCTCTGACTTTCTTTTTTAAATTGATGTTGTTCTCTATCCGCTTCACTTAGACAGAATCCCTGTTTCCATTTTCTCCTCTTAAGTCTTCTCCCAACCAAAAATGAAAAACAACAACGTTTAGGCTGCAACAGCTTATAACTTATAGCAGACGGCAGCTCGCTTTCAGATGTGCTGAGAATAAATTCCCCTGTACAGCCGATCATCTACAAGAAACATCACTATTTCACATTAGTTGTGTTTCCGAAGACTGCGTCTTACCTGGCAGGTTGCAGCCAAGAACTTCCATTCTCATTCCGATCCCTGCCGGAGACCACCGTTCCGGATAGATCCGGATGTATTGGGCGGGGAGCTCCTCGAAACGTCTGAGCTCTGGGGTGTCGTAGTGCGTGTTCCCCTCAAAAACCTACAGCACAGAAAGACATTAAAAGTCTGAACAACTTAAATCTACATTTTTCTAAGCTATGTAGAACAGAAATACCTTAGGCATGCTAGTCTTGCTGTCCATTACAAAGTTCCAGTCTTTTCCATTCATGCTATGTGCTATGCGGTACTTCCGTACGAATGCCCGGTTCTCCGATGTGGTTCCGCCCTCTCCGCTTCGAGCTCCTTGAGTAATAACACCTCGCACAGTTTTGGGTGTTCCAAGATCCACCTGGAGCCATTCCTCTCCAGCAATAGGCTGGGCCGGACCGGGGAACCATCCCGACCTACTGGCCACCAGACGCGCGGCTCCCGGTGTCCAGTGGAGGTCTCTGACCGAGGACGCTGAGATCTGGGAATCGGTGAGGAGGCCAGAAAGCATTCCCTGGAGTTCAGAACAAGGGGCATCTACAAGAATAACAAGAAAAACGGTCTCAAAAAAGATGTCACTGATTTTTTGTGAGGGATCAAAACAACTCTTATAGCTCAATTGGAAAAGCGTGGTGCCTGCAACACCAATGTTAAGCAATCCCAAATTAACACAAATCTTGTTAAATCAAGATTGGCTAACTCTACAAAGCGTTTATTAAAACACAGATGTAAATATGGATCTTCCAAAACATCTAAAGATGATCATTAACATCTGAATCACATAACAAAAGAGGTTTGTATGTCCAAGCGCTTACCTGTAATTTGACAGCCATAAAGCTCAAAGCGTAGAGCAATTCCATTATTCCACATCTGTGGTCGGATTCGGACGAAGCGAGCGAGAACAGGCTGAGGAATACGATTCAGAACCACCTCAGATGGGTCGGTATTGGCATGGAAAATCTGTGCAAGTTAACACAAACAGACTGGTTTTAAATCATCTGCAAAATCATAAAGGTTACGATCTTCCATGCCTGCATCGAGCGAGCATTTGATCATTCTGAAACCAACATTGGTGTAAAAGTGTTCTCTTTACATGACCAGAACAACAGATGCCCTGCTGCATTCGTTTCAAACGCAGGCTTTCATGATATCTCCACCCTAACGTTTTGTGTTTCCACTTGAAAAACGGTTGGTTTTTATTGAACTGAAAAGCTTCTTAGAATTCATGATAGAATCCGTCCTCTGATTTTGATATGCACATTAAAATGGACCAATTAGCATAACAGAGAGCTCGTTTTCTTTTTGTTATGCATTTTTCTAAGACGGACTTAAAAACACCGGACCAATTAAAGATGGAAACATTATAAACTGGCGTAAGGCATTGCAAACACGCTCTTCCGGTCACATATCTCAGAACCACAAGAGATCCCACAACTGCGTCGTATCGCACGATAAGAGCTAGATAAGACAGAACAGCAGTAAAACAATGAGTAGATAACAGAGAAACTTCCCATGTAGAGTTGGAGAGATAACCCGAATGTCAACCCAGGGGAACTCGAGTGGAGGAAAACACAAGACATGGGGTGAAAAATTTGACATTTCTGGTTACATAATGGATTAAGATTTTAAAGAAGTGGGGATAAAAATTAAAACATGATTCAAAACCAAAGTGGTAAAACAGTGTTTTTATGTTCATTCGTATATAAAAAACTAAATGTTTTTAAAATCGTTCTAAATTTACGATCATCCACGACTTTGTCAATACAGCGAACGGTATAGTTGCGATAACTTTGTTATTTTTATAGGTGATAAATGTAAAACATCGACAACCAATAAAAATGTGGTTGTCGATGTTAAAATAAAAAAATAAACAAAACTACAGAAAACACATTTTTAATACATAACATTTTTCAATACAGAGCCATGATGTCAATTGTAAAGTTAGACATCGCTTTCGGCCACTGCTGTATATAAAATACCCGTACATGCAAAAACGGTAGCCAACGGAAGACATTCCTCACTTGAGCTCAAGTGAAACGGGGCCAAGCCGGGCTATATGGGTCCTCATAAGGGAAACAAATATTCAGGCTGGCTTACAAAGCCGTGACTATGACCGATGGCAACGCGGCAATGAAGCGATAAAGTCAAGTGGCACTAGAAACATCAGTGGATTAGATAGACTCAAACAAAGAATCCATTGAGCTTGTCTTCGTCACTCTTGAATTTCCCCCCGTGTTCCTCCTCGTAAACCTTCTTCAGACTTATTTATTATTTATCTCATTCCCTTCATCCAGTGACCATCCTACTGGAAAATCCAGTTTACGATGAGAGCTGGTTACATGGTAGCTGGTTTCCAGTTCCACGTTGTCTATTAGCTGGACTGGGAACTTCCGCCAAACTCCACCAGACAAAATAAGAGTTTTGCAATCGGCTTTAGGTTTCAAGCTAAATTTATCATTTATTCACCATCATGTAATTCCAAACTTGTTTGACTTTCTTTCTTCTAAAATATCTTCTTTTGTTATATAGAGGTTTTGAACCACGCAAGGGTGAATAAATAACAAAATCTTTATTTATGGGAGCACACATCCCATGGACGGCTAGAGGCTCTGTCTGGATGGAAGAATCTCTTTTCTGTACTGTATTCTTAAGGCTACAAAAGCTATAAAAATATGTGTGTGTGTGTGTGTGTGTGTGTGTATTCCCATAAGGGACAGTCACAAAGGACCACACTCATAATGCTTCAATGATGCAGTGATTGTAGGGTGGAGAAGGAGGAGGATTTCTCAAACACTCCTTTCTTTAAATGGCGATACTGAGTGTGTTGTGGTTGCTGAAGCCAGACAGACAGACAGACAGCGGACTAGACGAATGACCCCCCAGACGCTTCAGCAGGATGCAGTCAGCCATGCGCTCTGTGCCAAAACAACAATGAGGCTCCGTGAAGTTCACGGTTAATGACGGAAAAAAGACAGAGGTTAAACTAAAGGGACCCGGGAGGAGGGGTCTGAGAGATGATAACAAGGGTCAATAAAGACTGAAGAAGCATAGGAACTAAAACAGAGGTGAATACTAAAACAACACAAGAAATATGAGGAGAAAGAACAAGATGTTCAATAGACCTAAATAAGACAAGACACCACGATGTGAGTGATACAGAGGCAACTCTATTCTATACAACGCTACACATTAATGTACACTTTTGTAAAACCTTTTCTAGATAAACTCATGGTTATTTTTTCATGAACGAGGCCCTATGTGTTGCATTATCGTATACCTGTTATGTCAATCATTCAGCTGACAGAATAGATCCTCCCACAAAAATACATCTTCTTGAAAACACGGGTGACCTATGATGTCAAGACCCATAACTACTTTATAGAGATCAAACGTAAGATAACAAAACAGAGAAATGTGGTACGGTTTAAGAGCAGTCAAAGGGAGTCAAGGGTCAAACTGTTTATATTTAATGCATTCGGCTTTTCTTCACCTTCGAAGATCAAAAAGATTTCATCAGTGAATGCAATGTGACCTTTGACCTCCACCGATAAGCCTAGTTACACAGTCACAAAGGTTAATGAAGCTGTCTGAGCAACATGTGATTTCTGACCAAGTCATCATCACCTGTAAAAACCAATTCTCCTTCGATGAAAATGGGACGGACGCCTTGAAAAGTATCTTGAGGAGGTAAATGTGTGTTTATGCATGTCATATGAAAGGTTAATAATTTTCAATGGTCTTTTGTAAAGAACTATGTATACTATACTTTACCATTTCACTAAGACTGCTTACAGCTCAAAAGAACCCTTAAAGGGACAGTTCACCTAAATATAAATGAATTAACTAGTTGTTCTGATGAACACAGAGAAACATATTTGGAAGAATATGCTTGTAACCAAAAGGTTCTTGGCCACCGTTGACTACTTTAGTAGGAAAAATTTCACATGTGATTTAGTCAATCGAATAAAGCAATTTACATCAATGTCATAAAAAGGTCACAGCAGAAAACAAAAAGTTGGATTCGTAACTTTTGTTATCGCTATCTCATATGTCAAATAACATCAAACAGACGTCAAACAGAAAACTGGACGGCTCACATTTTAAAACGTTATTATAACCTCACTGTTGTGAATTATGATAAGATAAGACAGCTTTGAAAACAGACGTACTTGCTCAATGAATATTTGTTTGCTTTCTCCTATTTTATTTGTTTTCAATCTAAGATCATTTTTGGATTGCAGCATCAGGCTGTTCAATATTGTCAAAGGGCGACCCAGGGCGAGACGGTTCCACCCATCCTGCCGAAGTGGAACTCTGGAGTAACTTAATAATTAAACCTGGCATGTTGTGTCTAAGAGTGACATATCATGAATTTATAAAGGCCCCGTCCGCTTTCTCTTTAATGCAAGGGACGTGTATTTGTAAAACCTATCAAGGGTTTGTCTTCACGCCTGGGCTGGTCAGACGTCCCATGCTGACTGTTTGGGGACAAAGAGTCTTGAGAGTCTCGAGCTAAGATGGCGGCAAGCTATACGGGTGCTACAGGTGCTCTTGTAGCCCTCTTGACATACTCCTTTGTTTGCAACTTTTTAAACCACCAATCTTTTAATTTCCAAGTTTGTAAATGGGAATATGATCTAAAACCGCTTGGCAGTTGCAAGTTTTTTGATTCTGGACGAAACGTGATGCTCGCGAATTCTTGGAGGTCATCAACAAACAATTACGCGCATGGCATTGTTCATAGAGAACGCAGGAGAAATAAGTTGATTATATCGCTATGCCTTTTGTTATCGGGAGACATCCATCAGTGCCCTGGACCTGAAAATCTTTCTCTTCGAGGAGTCAGTGATTGTACGACGGCGGGCATGGAGGGTTGCTGGCACCGGAATGAGGGTGTGTTGGACGGCAGGGGTGTGGTAACGGAGTCGGAAGAAAAGTTTGAACAACTAACCGGCAAGCATGTGGAGATCGGAGAACACCTTTCTGTGGGAGCGGCAATGGACGGCTCGGTGGAAGCCTTGCGGGGGGGATTTTCTTTGCCAGCGGTCGGGCTGTGCCAACGGAGTGGTCAGCAGTCGGAGGCTGGCGGCGGGGGACGCACGGGGAGGTCTGCACCGTCTGCACAGACTTATGCTGGCCCACCCGTGGTGGGAAAGACAGAACCAGAATCTCCGTTCCTGGACTTCAGTTTCACCAAAGGTCTACACATTGTGCACCTCAATGTTCGCAGTCTTTTTTCTAAATTAGATGAGATAAGATTTATGATGTGTAATAGTAAAGTTGGGATTGTGTGCTTTTCAGAGACCTGGCTGGACGCCTCGATTAGTGATATAGAAATTGAAATTGAAAATTATGTTGTTTTAAGAAAAGATAGAAATCGTAATGGGGGCGGAGTATGTGTTTATATTAGGGCTGATATTTGTTTTAATCGCAGAATGGATTTAAATCACGATCTTATTGAAGCTGTGTGGTTTGAGGTAAAGTTAACTAAAAGTAAACCTATTTTAATTGGGGCTCTGTATAGACCGCCTGATCAGAATAATTTCTATCAGCTGTTGGAAGAACTTTCTGTCCCTTGTAGTGATTTTAAGGATGAGTTTATAATGATAGGTGATTTTAATACTGATGTTTCAAACAAAAATCATGGGATGTATAAAGCCTTTAATACGTTTTGCCAGGTTCTAGACTTACAGCAAATAATTAAAGGGCCCACTCGAGTAGCTAAAATGAGTCAAACGGTCATTGATCTCATTTTGGTATCTGAGCAATCTATGATTTCTCAGAGTGGGGTTGTAAATTGTACTATGAGTGACCACTCATTAATTTATTGTACAAGGAAAAAATTTAAAGTTGCATTGAAGAAACAAAACACAATTAAGATCAGGTCATTAAAAAAATACAGTCGTGAGGTTTTTATTGAGGGTTTAAAATTACTGAATTGGCCTTTAGTGTTATGTTTGGATGTTGATGAAGCATGGGAGCAGTTTAAAAATATGTTCTTAGAGGCGGTAGATAAAGTTGCTCCTATAAAAACTATTAGAGTAAAACTGAGGGCAGAACCATGGATGAATGGAGATATTTTAGAAGCAATTAATAAGAGAAATAAAGCCTTTTCTGTATTTAGGAAGAGTAAAGAGCAGGTTGACCTGGATAATTATAAGACGCTAAGAAATATAGTGCAAAAGATGATTAAAACGTGTAAAAGGGATTTTTTTCGTGATAAATTAATTGAGCATAAAGGTAACCCAAAGAAACTATGGCAGTCATTGAAACAAATTGGGTACAGTAATAGACTTAAGACAAAGACAAAAAATATTTGCCTAAATATCAATGGGGAGCTCTCTTCTAATCAACTAAAGGTTGCAGATAAATTTAACTCCTTTTTTACTTCTATAGCTGGAGACTTAGTTGAAAAGCTACCAAGAAAACCTGGGTTATATGATGGTGAGGTTATGTTTAAGTATTATTCTAAGCTTGGAGTGGTAGCAGACTCTTTTAGCCTTTCCATGGTTTCACAGGATGAGGTGCTAAAGTTATTGAATGAACTTAAGTGTTCAAAGGCAATTGGTCTAGATGAAATACCTGCCAGATTTTTAAAAGATGCAGCAGAATATATTTCGCCATATCTTACTCATATTTTTAATCTTTCAATTATGTCAGGTAAATTTCCGAACGATCTGAAGCTTGCTAGGGTTGTTCCGCTATATAAAAAAGGGAGCAAATTAGAAGAGGGTAATTATAGACCAGTTTCGATTTTGGGAGTTGTTTCAAAAGTCTTGGAGAAAATAATACAACAGCAAATATATAATTACATTAGTAATTCTGATTTGTTTTATGATTTACAATCTGGTTTCAGAACATCTTATTCTACGGATACATGTTTATTATATCTAACAGACTACTTAAGAAGAGAGATCGATGTGGGTAAATTCTGTGGTATGGTACTGTTAGACCTACAAAAAGCATTTGACACAGTTGATCATCGGATCTTGCTGATTAAACTAAAAGCCTTAGGTTTTAACAGTATGGCATGTGAATGGATTAGATCATACTTGACTAAGAGGCATCAAAAAGTTGATATTAATAGCACTTTGTCTGAGACAAGAGAAATAACATGTGGGGTGCCACAGGGTAGTGTCCTTGGTCCATTGTTGTTTCTCTTGTATATAAATGATATGAAATCTGTTTGCAATTGTAATCTTTTTCTCTTTGCGGATGATTCAGCCTTGGTGTTCTCCCATAAGGACAAAAAAGTTATTGAGAACCGTTTAACTGATGAGTTAAAGAACATAAGTGAATGGCTGATCGAGAACAAACTGTCTTTGCATTTAGGGAAAACAGAATCTATTCTATTTGGTTCAAAAATTAGGTTGAGTAGGACTTCTGAGCTCAACATTTCTGTGGGTGGTATCCAGATTGAAACTAAAAAATGTGTTAAATATTTGGGCTGTGATTTAGATAGTTCGGTGAGTGGTGAAAGTATGGGTCAAAAGGTTATCGTAAAAGTAAACCAAAGAATTAAATTTCTGGCTCGTAAGGCTCAGTTTCTAAATGAAGAAACTTTAAAAATGTTATCTAATGCTTTAGTTCAGCCACACTTTGATTATGCCTGTACTACATGGTACAGTAGCACCCCCAAGAGAATTAAAGTTCAACTCCAAACAGCACAGAATAAGTTAGTCAGGGTAATTTTAAACCTCAACAATAGAAACCATGTTGGTTCTTCAGAACTTAAGAAATTAAAATGGCTGACAGTTGAAAACAGGGTAAGACAACTGAAATTGAGATTAACTCGAAAGATTTTGCACAAAAATGAGCCAAGATATTTTAAAGATTATTTTAGGCTAATTAGGAACTCTCATAGCTACTCAACCAGAGGCAGTGCCACAGACATAATTCCGTGTAGATTTAAGACCTGTTCTGGGCAAAATACCTTTTTGTACATGGCTGCAATGGAATGGAATAAACTTCCAGTTGAGATTAAATTAAGCCAGTCAGATTACTGTTTTAATCGAGCTTGTGGTGAATGGTTGCTAAATGCTAATTAGATCTTTTTAGTCTTAATGAATATTTATTATCACAGTGTGTATATTTGTGTTTGTTTTGTATTTGTATGTGGTTGAGTGTACAAGGTACCTTTAGTCATATTTATAGCTTGCCTGGACATCTTATCAGACTACAACGAGGACCACAATGGAAATAAGTTTTGTAACTTTCTTGTGTTATCCTCGACAGTTTGGATAAATGTACAATGTCACTGTGTTGGCATCTTGTTATGCATTTATTTTATTTATTTTTTTACTGTCTAATAAATCAATCAATCAATCAATGTTTAAGTATTGATGAGCTTCATTTTCCCAAAGCCAATGACCCAAACTGATAAGTGTTTTTTTATATAAAGAATAATAAACTTAAAGATCTATTGACAGAAACGCAATAAAGTTTACATAACTATGTGTTCAGAGGTGTATAAACGCCTTACATATTGAAGCGTCATGTTTTCATCATCTTAGAATGAGCTCGTGGGTCCCTTCCATGGAATTCGCCATGTTGTTTCTACAGTAGCCCTAAACGGACAAACTGCTCTACCAAACGTGTTTGGTAAATACATTATCTCCATCAGCAAAGAAGAGTAAACGTGACCCCCTCCTAGTTCTGTGTCAGCCACTGTAGTGCTTCTAAAAGTGATGGGTGGAATTCACAACCTCACCGCTAGATGTCGCTTAATGTCATACACTGGACCTTTAAACATTGTTCAGACTTTAATAACAGCACAGCTGCGCTACACCAGAAATCCCATCAAAAAATGTGTGTACACCAACAAGACTAGCACTAAACCAGCACTATCCATCAAGAAAATTCACAAAGGTTTTATCCATCAGTCTTTTTTCTCTTTGTCCACCTGTTTTCATTCATCTCTAGATGAAGATGTTGACAGTAGGTGCTGGTTCCATTTGGCTGCTTACCAGTCTTCAGCCACATCTTGAAGAGCTGAGAACAGACTATGTGTGTGTGTTTATACGAGACAATGAACACAGAAGTGCTCACCACAGAACAATACCTCCTCTCTCCTCCCTTGAGCTTTCTGCCAATGGAAAGAAAATATGACAAGACTCCCCCTCTTAATCCTGATTCACTCTCATTGCTCCCTGTCTTCCTATTTTTCTATCTTCCCGCATCTCTGTGTCTCCTTCCATCCTTCTTAACTCTCAAACCCTTCACCTTCTGTCACGGGTCTCAAACACACAACACTAAACGGCTTTGTCTTCGATTTTAGTTTTTCCTGTAGCAAGCGAGTCTGTGTGACAGATTCATTTCACACAATTGATTTATATACATTTCAATAATAAACAGGATGTGTTGCAATTTTTCAAGCCTGTGGGATCTATATGGCAAGTGGCAGTATTCGTATATATTAGCAAATTTATATTATATATTAGCACTGTGAATATTTTTTGTTGATCGTTTTCTCATTAGGAGCAAATTTGATCTTAGTATATAAACTAACTTTCAGCGTATTCAAGCTTTATTTATAATATATCGAAATATATCGCGATTCACATTAATTCTACACGTCTACATCGATTCTGTGTTTTATGCACATCTCTTCTGTGAACTACGGCTCTTTGATCGAATTTGAAAAAGCAACAATCGTCAAATAAATCATCATTATAAATATACTTTATTATCATAAAAATACCTGAAAAGGTTTGAAGAATAGCGATGGAATATGACCATTGGCATTTCCTGGAACTGTGTGTGAATAAATCGTTCTTCTTCTGTGTCCTATATTCTGAGTATCTGCGCAAACTGAGCTTCGGATGTTGAGGCATTTAACAGAAATTCATTGAGGAAACTGAGCATGAGAATTGCACGATATATCGCCCAGCTCTAAATCACACCCAATTAAAAACCACTGAATTTAAAACATAGAAATGTTTAAATGATGGTTTAAATAAACACATAAACACCAAAGTCATCTAAATATATACGGTATATAAAAATATATATATTTTGGGCCATATTTCACAGCCCTAGTATACAGATGTAAGCATCGCCACAGCTGAAGGCCTCGTGCATGTTTGATGAACAATCCGAAATTGTAAACAGAAGTGGTTGGGAATAACATGATGACATCGCCTTCCTCATCACATGACTTATTTGGCTCCTCGTCTGTGCAAACACAAACCCAACAACACACCCTAAATATAAACAAACCATTATGGTGAAGGCGTCCATATGTCACTCCACAGAAGCAGCTACTTGAGTACTTCAACTTTGACAAGGGCAATTATTCACTCTGTGATTACTCATTAAGTTCAACACGCTCAAAAGTACACAACAGAAAAGGTCTGCGCAGTGCTCGCTGTGGGGAAAAACAGGCGCAGATTTACTCCCAAAAACAACGATTGTTGTTTTTGAATGTCACATAAAACAAGCAGCGCATTTGGCAATTCCGCAAAGCGTGTTCTGATTGGCTGTGGTTGTGTCATGTGACCACAATTCAGCTTCAGCCCTGACACGTTATCGTCATCGTTGCGCTCAGTTCAAACACGGGGTATGAGTAAACACTCAATCATTGCATACTCGTGTTGGGTGTACAAACTATTTTAATGTCACATCTCATATTCCGCTTTAAACCCCCTATCATGAAAGAGGTTTGAGACCAGGATTAGTTCCTGAGCTCTAATCCAAATCCAGTTTGCAGGTCGATACTCTGAATCCAGCTTTCATGTCCACACCGTTCCCAGAGAGTCAACTAATCTTTTAATCAAAGGCAGATCCACTAAAAAGACAAGCGAAAGGTTAATCCCCTCACTTTTATCATACAGCATCACAGGCATAACGGAGTTAAAATGCATAAGCATTTTTCCTAGGACGTGATTAAACTGCCAATACGGCTACAATGGGATTAGTTGTGAATATAAACTTTCAAGCGTGAAACATCTGCTTGAAACAAATGTGGATTAAGACGGTGGATTAGAATGTTAAGAATCGACGGTTGATCAACGTGCTGATTTCTAGCTGTATTTGTGCAAGCAAAAAAACTATTTTTTACATGTTTACTCGATCACAACTATATCGTAACTTTACGATATAGTTTATATCGTAAAGTTACAGGTAAATTACAGGTTACTTTATGTACTTGAGGGTTAAAGACAAATGATGTTAAACTGACATTTCCAGTGAAATCGTATTCGAAAGCCAAAATGGTAAATTATCGTTATAAACTGGTAAGGGTAAGGAAGGGTTTTGAACATATTTGATTTTAAAACACTACAGAAAAAAACCCACAATAGAACACAATGGAAATTTCAACAGATTTGCTGGTTATCATGGAAATTGTATTGGTTTTAACTGAAAAAGCTAATGGTTCATGTTTTTAATGGAAGCCATGACAATGTATCCCTATGGAATCTGTTTCATTGGATTCACTCTCTGCTATCCAAATGGGACCAACATCGTTATGAATTGTGATAACGCAAGAACGATCACCCACACATGCACGTACCAGACGAGCATTTTTCTGGCCAGGTGCGACCAGGTGTGACCGGTCATGCAGGTGTGTGTACAGCGGGAAGCTCACAGGGACAACGAACGGTCAAACAGATAAGGGTGTAAAAGAGCTTCATTGTTCTCCACCAGCAGATAATCATCTCTCAACTTATTCCCATGTCACTTTCTGTGTTTTGAGACCAGCAAAGTTCACCCGGGTTTGGAGTTACACCTCCCAGCAGATGTTGAACTACCGGCAGCTTTTGTTTATTATATTCAATAGATTCGTCTCAAATGGGAATGTTTAAAATAATCATAATATCCGCTTCAAGACAATATTAGTGAAAGCAAGTCTCTAACAATAAGACTTGGGACACAATGGAGATTGGATTTTTCTAGTTTAAATGATTTGTAAACGGTTCATCTTTACAAATTATTTTAACTTTCAAAGAGGAACATAATGGACATAATAGGAATACTGGAGCTGATATAACTCAGATCGCTCGCATGTCTCATTATTCTGGATCACAAAAACATCAGATTCCTTGCCTTATGGTTTTTGCCGTGCCGGTAGATCATCCAGTCCTCTCCGTTGGTGCTAACTTCCAGCTTGAAGGTTGTCACGTAGTAGGACTTCTTGGTCTCCTTGGAGACGGCTCCTTGGGTAGCGATCCCGGTCAGAACCTTGAGGAACTGAAGATCCACCTGGGAAAGAAGTGAGATTGATGATAGTGAGAATCTGGAGAGATAAGCCTGACCGATTGGACCGAATGTAGTTTCTTCTGACAGAAGATCAATGGGGATTTCTGAAGTGAGTCATGTACAGATACAGTTTACAACATCAATTCTTAAATCTATTTCCAACGTGTATTAAAAGCACATGGAGGATAAACTTCTTCTAAGTCAAGCGATATGCGTGACCGGGAAAAAATGCTGTTATCTGCCAATACAATACGACAGGGTGTGTTATAATGTGAATATAGTGATGACTAAAGGAATATAAGTAACACATTCATATATATTGTGGCCTCAAGTGGATCTTTTTATCTTTATTATAATAAATAGAAAAATAGGCAAAGATTTATCACTGGCCTTATTAAAACTTCCTCTACACGAGGTGGAAAAATCTCACCTTATCTGTCAAAAATAAGATGGAAAGGCTCTCAGGCCCACTTACAGCACTACCGGGAGTCTCATGCAGGTTAGAGGAGAGAGAAAGGGTACGAATTCTAAAATCAATAACGCTGGAGAAGGTGCTAACTACGGATTTCTCTCGACTGTTCTCATCCATCACTGAATGGTTAGCATCATAGCAACCCTCCACGCACCATCGGCCGCACCAAGACAACAAACACAGCGCTCGGGCTGAAGGCTGCATGCTGACGGGTAAGATAAAGCAGCTCGTGGAGAGCGCAGAAGAGACTGGAAATGAACACATGTATGATATACTGTGTGTGTGTGCTTTGTATGTGTAGGACAACAATACTGGATGAAATGCAATACAAAAAATAAACTGAAATAAAAATGACTTTAGCAAAATATAAGTACGTTGGATTCAATGCCATGTAACATAAACAAGATTTACTGTTAATGCAGTGAATGTGACCTACAGTAATCTAATATGGACATGATGATCTGATGTGAATGTGATTGAATGTTATCTTAAAGTATCTAACATGACTGTGATCTAAAGCAATCTAATGTGAATATGACTGAATGTGATCTAAAATGATCTATTGTGAATGTGATCCGATGTAAATGGAATTTCATGTGACTAATTGAATATGATCTGATGTGAATCTGATCTAATCTGAATGTAATATAATGTTAAAAATGTTATGTAAATGTAATCTAACGTGAATGTGATCTATTTAAAATTGTGTGGTTTATGTGAATGTGTTCTATCTATTATTTATTGTGATCATATATGAATGTGACAAAGAGCTTACCTGTATGAATTCCCTGTTGCTGTCTTCACCCGGTGTCCAGGCGTTGTCATCGTTGTTAAGACGTGCCTGGCGGGGCTGCCAGCGTCCATCATAAAATGAAGACGACGCTGTGATTTGATTATCAGAGATTTTCGCAGACTCCATTCCAAATGCATTGCTACAGTGAAATGCTGAAAGCGAGAGAGATTTATTTAACTGACCCATTTATTCTTTCATTAATGTCTTCCGTCAACAAGTTATGACTTTCATGGCATCTTTACAAAAGAGATTTAAAAAATGTGTTACGCTTACTGTCTGTGACTTCCTTGCGTGTCATGTTATAGCGGGCAGAGAAACCATCTTTGGCCACGGCCATGTCAGTGTGAAAGGAAAGCGACAGAAGTCCTGTGGAAGACTGGATCTCTGGAGGAACTTTAGTCCCGCAGTATCGGCCGATCATGGGTCCCACTGAAAACAAGAGGACACCAAAACAGTCATGTAAGTGATTTCATCTGATCCTACACCAGTTTGAGAGGCTTGAGCTCTTTCTCAGGTTCCGCCGAGACCCAGCGTGCCTCAGATTCCAGCGTTTGGATTATGAGCTTTCCTCACAGTATTCCCTTTATTCTCTCTCTGCTGATCCCAGATCACCGGCTCCGTGATCTTCGGATGTCAGCGTGACAAGCTGGGATTGAGGGGAGTGTAAGAACGTAGGTGGGGTATTTGGACAGTGTCCATGCAGGTGGTTGAGAGCTCTTTAAATATTTGTTTTAGAACCAAATTCGACATAAATCTTTCAATTACTCACGTCAGGGACAACATCTTTTTTGTCTTTTTTTTAAAGCAACATCAAGAAAGAGCTCAATCATCTAGTTTTTAAAGCACATTGTCATCTTTAATACTACAACAGCACAACAATAAAGAAAAGAGTCATGAAGATGAACCGACTTGATCTGAGATGCCTCTCCGGCATCATATCTCAGATCAGAGCAATTAATGTGCTCACAGACAAGATAACAACTGCCTTCACTTTCTAAGAGGAAGGGATTTGAGATAAGACCAACTGAAGAGAGAATGATACAAGATGGCGATAATGACAGACGGAACGGTTGACAGAAAAGGAAACAGGAGGAGGAAAAAGCTTTCTGATGATGTCGACACATGTCTGACGGCCAGCTAGCCTGACATTTGTCAAACACAGCCCTCACTTACATGGACAGATAGGGAAGACAATATAATTGTGCTATGGTACAACGGCAGAATTTGACATTCAAAAAGACGTATTCTCACCTTGGGGAAGGCCGTCCCACACGTCCAGCCAATCATACTTGCAGTCTCCCTCCCCTACGAGCAGGGGGTCGTTCTCCAGGTCGAAGGTCTGAAAGGTGAGCGTGACCTCCGTCTGAGGCGGGGCGATGATGATGTACGAGCACTCCAAATTGTGAGGATACTTGTCAGGAAAGCCAGGAGACTCAATCACACCGGATGAGGCGCTGAAGTTGAGGAAGCAGTGATCGGCACCTGCAGAATAAACAGGCAGCAATGAGACAGCTTTTAAAGACGTAGACTGACGGGAAATTATTAAATATCGAGTGTAAATTTCGATTGATTTATTAGGATATAACACCCTGAGATGAATCGTCTCATTTTCGAGGGGGTGAAGCAATATGTGAAACTTTTTAGCGTTCCTCATTGTGATATAAACCAGAGGTTTCCGAACTGTTAAATAAAGTAATATACATATAAAATAGTACACATTATACCTGTCTAGTATGGTCCTGGAATGAAACTGTATAGTGTGATTGACTATATTTTGTCTAGATAATAGAATATTGCACAGCACTGCTCGTAACCCTTTAGTGATAATCTGGTAAACATGCGCTCTGTTTTTCAAGACCATGATGGTGCAGTATTCCGTGCATGTGTTCACCAGACACGGCAAGGAAATGTGATAAACGCAAGCGATTCTTAGCCTCATTGAGCTCGCCCGAGCACGCCCCTCTATCCCTCTTATTCACATTTCAAACTGCTGTTCAACCTCCCCACTCCTGTACTCGTCCTGCCACCGTGCCTGGCACGCCGTCTGAATACAGAATATGAGGAAGAAGGGAGGTAGAAATAGCAAGCATAACTAACAGGACTAAGTGGACGGCTGCAGATGCCCATAATTCATTGAACATGCAGATTATGCACATGGCTCATTTTGAGCAGATGTGAGGCCCATATAAACACCATAATGCTATTTTTTATGTGTTGGAGGTTTCTTATTCACTGTGTGGATTTATGGAAACCCTCAATGGATTTATACAGCAAGAATGTTCGTGCAAAACAAATGGTAATTAAAGGTATAGTTCACCCTCATGTCATTCCAAACCTGTATGACCTTCTTTGCAACCAAATGACATTGGACTCCCATTGGACACATAAACACTTCAAAGGCGAATCTTTTCTGTCATTCTCTTTAGTTTTTGCACCATCTACCCGATTCCTCACCTTCAACCTCCAGAATATTCCTACTAGTAAACAACCCATGCGGAGAGAAGCAAATTACCCTGGATCTTATAAACAGAATAGACAGACCTTACTGGTAGTTGTGTGGGCTGTCATGAGGTCAGTGTCTCAACGTGACTAATGAGGGACAGCAGACCTGGGCAACTCCAGGCCAGATGAACAACAGGTTCCAGCCTGTTTTTGACAGCAGGTATCACGGTAAATGCAATGTTGGGTACATATGCTCAGTTGAGCATAGATGAAGACCCCGGAAAGCCACACGCATGAGGAGGGAAAGCTAAAACGAGCTGACACACATACACGTATGCACAAGCCTCTAAGCTTTTCAAATGTCACCCACACACAGCGATGTACATTTCATTGCTTCGGTTTGTGTGGAGGTTGGTTATGCCTCCAATTTTTCCTATACGTTGCTGTTAAGTGTGTGTGTTTAAATTTAGTCAAATCATGTTTAAATTATATGTTATAGCTGTGTTTCCTAGGTATTGTTTGATGACTTCGCATAGGGACTACAAATGTAAAATAGCCTGGGGGCTAATTTTGGCATATGTACATTGCTGTAAAGCTATGTTCATTCATATGCATTGTCCCTTTTAAATAAATAAATAAATAAATAAATATAACACACCGGGAGTGTTAAGAGAAATACAGATAATTCACTGAAAATGTTCTTACAGGAGAGATTGAGGTAGGCCGAGATGTAATTTTGTAGATGATAAATCGCCTTCTTTATTGCAGTTTATTGTGCAGAGACAGTAATATGTCAACCAGTCGACTTACTAAAAGATTTTGTACTTTAAAAACTGTGAATCTGTGACTGAACAGCTCATGCATGACCCACTACGCCACAGGACCGTCTCCTCCAGCAATGTATCTTTCTGTCAAAGTCCGCTTCTATTACCACACACAGCCGTCTGCGTTCGCCCTGTCGCTGCATGAGTGCATGGTGTGTTTAAAAAGGCAGACGTGAGGGGGTACGTATGCATGAGCGCTTATTACTTTATGCTCATGAACATACCAAAAACAGCCTCGACCTCGGGACATGCCCCCCGCTGCGGCGCGCAACTCTAGTGGGCCGTGAGGGAGGCGTGGCGACGAAAGGGTTAGTTGCTGGGCAGAAACTCAGGTGTCGTGAGCACTTAAGCTCATACGAGAAATCCGGCCGTAGGACCTTCGAGGGATTCCCTCCTTCCGTACCGTCTAACTCCCTCTTTCTGACCTCTCATGGGACGACAAAGTCTATGTTCACTCACTGCATTATTCACGTGAGTCGAATTCACCTTGAAGTCTGTGAAAGTTGAGCGTTGAAGGTCTAGCTAAATCTACACCCAATCTTTTATCACACAAGTAGTGTTCTTTAATAACACACAACCGTAAAATGTAATAAGTAGAATATTATGCCTAAAATCAACATATTAGCAATACTATTCATTTATAGTTTTACATATTCATTTAAAATACATGTATCCAGCATTTCTAGATGGATTGTGGACATTCAAATCCAGTGTGTGTTGAATTTCAAATGAAACCTCAGGAGTGACTAAGTCAACATAAAAACTAGCTTTTAACTTTTCCTAAATAGATGTAGAAATATTACTGTTGTACGGCTTAAAAGTCGATATAAACTGGTTTTCTTTGCTGAATTTGAGGTCTTTTCACCAGTTTTTTCACTTTTCATTTTCTGTAAATGAACACATATAGAAACAATATTTGTAATTTGGGAGAAATATTGTTTGTAGTTCACAGAATGAAATAAAAAATAATTTTACCTAAACACAAGGTAAATTCCGAAAAACTGAATAATTTTTAAATGGTCTCTTATTTTTTGCTGTACATTCTTCAAATATTGACATATATTCTATACAAAAAATATTTTATCCATCTTCATCTGTTTTGGTATCTTGGCAAATCTGAAACATTTGACATTTTCGAGATCTATAAAGAGATTTTGTGTTTCGCTTTGGAAAACATCCTTTATCAGAGATAACAATTTTGTCTATTGGTTTGGCTGCTTTTAAAAGAAGATATAGCGGGTTGTAAGAGCTGGAGGTTTTAAAACTCAGACGTTTTACAGGAGAAGAGAAGAAAGACAGAAACAGACAGCGCCTGATTCAAAGCAACTGTTAAGGCGGCAGTAAATTCCACCGGGCGAACGGAATGGCCTCCAGACTGCTTTACAACCACAGGTGGGGGGCGGAGCTACCGTCACCAAGAGCGACAGACCTAATCACTTCCTGTAGCTCTTCTTACGAGTGTACTCAGCAGGCAACATCAACGGTGGGCTTGAAGGCTTCTGGGCAGGAAGTCTTCTGCAGTAACCGTGGCAACAGCATTAGAGTCATATGACTGGGCTGGAGATGATGTTGTGTTGCACATGCCATTTGGGACAATAATCTGGCGTGACTACAATGGGGAAGAGAATCGGGACCGCTGAAGGGACAGATGCTAGGAGGTAAAAAGGCGGTTCTTGATAGTCCCCAATCATCTCACAAGCTCTCTTTAAAAGTTTCAGAAGAGGCATCAAATTTGACAACAATATGTGACGCTCCCGAGATTTCAGAATCTCCAGACGAGACACGTGTGATGTCGCTAGGGTCTTTTTCTCAGAGGAAGTTCTGAAATTGCTCTACATATTACCTTATTGATGTCAAGGGAAAACAAAAACATATCAATGACACACTAGAGTGCCTTGAAATGTGCATCTTTTTTTGTTCATTTGATGTCAAATCCACTAAAACAAAGTTAAGGCATCATTTTGTTTACCCAACAGGCGCACGTTAGTTTATAGATATCTTTAAAGTCGGCATGAAACTCATGCCCTCGCGACATTTCTCATGACCAAAAGAGATGAGAGGTTGTTTCGAGAGGGAGAGGGGGTTAAACTTTTGGATTAAAGATTAGAAGTGCATAATAGTTTTTAATAAATAATGATGTGCACAGAATTTGTTTAAATAATAAATACGTCCCCACTGCGTACAACAATTAGAATTATAATTTTTTTATTTCATGCCGACTTTAAGCATAAAGTATTTGATCAATTTTCAAAAATCATGTTTTTTATGTTATCATGTTTTAAGTGTGTTTTACTTTGTTAGTTAGTTAAGTTATTACTACTTAATCAAAACAACCGCAGTCTGATTGATATTAATTGGAAGGGCAAAGATACTTAAAGCCAAAAATGTGATTTCATGGAAACTACACCTAAAAGACCACATTCAATTTCAAGATTTCACTTTTTTTTGTAAATTTTCCTGTATTAAACATCAAGACATCTTAGCAAAACAAGAGTCAAAATGCAAATAATGAAGTAGCAGAGGTCAGCTGTAATGACTTTCAGAGATGCTCGATCGTATGTTACCTCCGGGTCATCTAGACACCAGCGTGTGTTTCTGTGTGAACATGAGCAACTGTTTATTCTCGCTTCAAGTGATGGATAAGAAGAATAAGCATCTGATTAAACCGCTCAGAAAAGATCATTATCTTACCGACGCCTCTCCACATAAACAGACATAAACGTTGAGGCCACGCTGACACTTTCCCACATTCCACTGATAACAGCATTACGTGTAAACAACAGTTCCTTTAAAGATGGGGGCCGTTTTTCCTTATCATTTTCTTAAAAGTTTTTGCTTAGGCATTTCGTCCGGGATCCTGGCATTTAAAAAATAAACAGCTGCTATTTTGTGGAGCATTAGAGGGGATGTTCGACCATTTGTCTCATTCAGAGCTCGCACACAAAGTAAAATGGTGCCATCAGTTCCTCATGGGACGTTCCCGTTTATGAGTTTGGAACTCATAATTACGATGCAATGTTGATTTGTACGGCAAATTCAGATTTCTTCCCCACTCCCTGAAAATCATTTAAAGTGCTAGTACGACAACATGAAGATGTATTATAAGAATAAGGATAACCAGAGAATAATGGGAAATGTAGTTTTGCCACACAGGACCCACAAACACAAACATTTCCAGCTTATTCTCCGTTTAGTTTTACTATTCTTTATCCTAGAAAGTTCATTTAAACTAAACGGTCAATGATGTGCAATAAGTCAACATGGAATTTTCTCCTTCACGTCCTTCAAAAGCTTCACGTATATAACTGGAAGATCGAACGCATCCCAATAATACTCAGTTTACAGCTCCGTTTTACCATGTTTAAACAAGATCTTCAATCAAAATCAACGTAAGAAATGTAAAACGTCAATCTAGATAGTGAGATATCTATATTCTCCATCCACTACCACACTTCCCAAAGATAAACTGCATAGCACATCTTTATTAAATGAAGTTCTCTGTCTGTCCCTGGTTACCGTGTAAAATAAGATTGTGGGCTTATCACGTGAGTCATGCTACTGAAGTTAGCGACTGTAGCCGTGGTAACATTACCTGAGGGCAAGAGTGATGATTTCAGCAATTACTGAGGTGAGGTAAATGCTCAGAGATAGAATACCTCTGCTGCTTTTCACATTAGCTTCCATGAAGCCACGGTGCTCATGTTACCGGCCTCATCGCCACTGTTGAAAAACAACACTGAACGCAGTGCTCCAATGAGCGTATGGCAGGTGAAATGTTCTTGAAAGCACATGCAGACGCCAATGTGACGTCCTGTGCTAATTATAAGGGGTGGGAACCGTTTGGTCCCTCACGATATCTTGAATCGATTCTTAGCGTCACGATTCTTGATGTACTAATTAGCATATTTAAGATGTCATCGCGTCACGTTTGCGCTCAGAGTCAGACTAGTGTTGGCACTTTGGTAACGTATTGTATTTTAATACAGTAGGCCATTCTCATTGACGTATTCTACTGTCAGACATTAAAACGGGTACATAATTGTAATTAAACGCGCTCATCGGGCGATGTGCACCGTGTAAAAGGTCCGGGAGCCGACCCGCTCATGGAGTTGACTTTCGCTTTATTTGTTCCAAAGGCATTAGATTATTATTGATTTATTTATGAATCGATTCCAATCGCTAGCTAATATGTGAATCGGGAAGTGCTGACAACGGTTAGGTACTTTTAATCCACATAACTGTTAAATAGGACAATAGTTAGTCTCACACATCTCCCTTATGAAAATCTACTGTGGTTTTATTATAGAACAAGTGTGGTAACCGTGCTTTCTTGGTCCATGGATTGACATTAGTATGACCACAGTTTTACTACAAATACCATGGTTGGTTACCGTAGCAAAACCAGGATTAAGTATAACTATAGTAGCCACGGTTGTGTGTTTTAGTTGCGGTGAAACCCATTGTAAATCTTCGTAATTAACCATTTTATCGTAGTAAAAGTGGAGGATGGTTTATCATTTACCAATGTTTTTATACAAATATGATGGTTAAATTATGGTTACTGTTTACTATGAGACCATGGTAAATTTGTGGTTACTTTGGTTTTAACACTATAATTCAACTAAGATTACTGTAGTAAAACCATGGCAAACTGTAGCAATGTGGTAAAACTTGCAATCATACCATGTATTCGATAAATCTCATCATTTTTACCTCTGTTTCCACGATCTGCACTAATATGTACTTTAAAGCTGCTTCTTATAAAGTCCTATAGAAATACATTTAAACTGAATTTAAAAACAGCACATAACACTCTGGCAATCATTCACAAGCATGCAGCATTTTATTTAGTTACTTTAATTTAGTTACATAAAAAGATTGAACAAAAAACTTGCTATAGAAGAAAACTAAATGTAGAGTGACATGATATAGAAAAAGAAAAGGTCTAATACACACAGGCATGTCGACCGCTTTGTGTAGGCATGTTGTAGTTGGTGAACAACTACATTAAATCCCTACAAACATCTCCAAAGTCAAACATTCAGTGCACTGCAGATGGTTAACCCCAAACTCCATATTTCCCCAAGGACGAGAGATCAGAGTCCAATTAAGAGGGCATTCCTGGCATGCCGGAGGACGGATGAAAAGAGTTAAGCGTCGCCCCCCTCCCGCCTTTCATCTAAACTCAGTTTATTTTATTTTCTTCTCCCCCTTGATGTTTAATTGGTCTGGGAGTTCTTCGGAAACTTTGAGGGAACGTTTAAGGAGCGTGTCTGACGGCCACGCAGCGTCACAGAAAAGCCGCGACCTCCTGGAACAGCAAGCTAAAGGTCGCTGGAGGTCGCTGCGCTAACTAGATTTACAGTGTAACAAGAGTGCTCTGAAAAATCAGCGAGTTTGAGAACCTCACGGTCATCCCTGACCCTCCAAAAACCTTCTTCAATCAGACATCAATCAACGGGGCAAGACCGCGCGTACACTTCACACATAAACACCCAGACCGCTAACCGCTGAAGGAAAAGTGTTGCTTGTCTCCACATCTGGAGAGATAATGACAGAAACTGTGAAGTGTAACAAAACTTTTTCAAGAAATACTGTCCCGATGACAGCGAAATTTGCTTTTAAAAAGCCTCGATAGAGTTGTGCATTAGACTCATTTTGAGAAATCAAATTCATTGAAACCGCTGTCGACCTCTCGTCATGTTTGGTAGCAGACCAATCGACTATAAGCTGGATGTTTCACAGCCAAAGTTTAGCATTATACACGGTAAAGACTGAATGCGTCAAAAACAGTAATAAAAGTTTTAATTTAATATTATAATAACAAAATGTACAACAAAATAGAAATATAATGTTACAAAAACAGCTACAGTTTGGTGTTGTGTTTGAGGTTATCTACAACAAAAGACCATCTTTATAGTTATAAGTTATTATTAATGAATAAAATACATAGCAAAACACTTATAATACGATATTTATAAATACAATATATGATGTCAGGCGCCAATAATAAGTGTGCATCACATAAACAATAAGTCTGTCAACTAAAGGAGGGCTTAAGACTTCCGTAGCCACCAAAATAACCTGCTCCATTGATAACACAGCTCGCAGTTTTAGACACTTCTCTGTGAGAACGTCTGAGTGTTGATTAAATGATTTATGGGATGCTCAAGTTTTGAGAAATTTCCCAGGATAAAAGCATTCCGCTTCTTAAGCACACGGGAACAGCAGGCTAGATCTCACTCACCGGTTTTGTAGATCTCGTAGCGCAGGGAGAAACCAGCCCCCTGGTGCGCGTAATCAGACACAAACTTGATGTGGATGACAGGACCGGAGGAAATGATGGCGGGTGGAGCGATGTTACTGCAGTGCTTTCCCAGCAGGTCCGCAGACTCAGAATTCCCATCTCGGATCTCTATAAAGTCGTACCTGAGAGGCAGAAAAAGGTCCCTGTTTAAAGTCGGGTTTCAGATTGGTTATATATGGTAGAAGCTACGCTTCCGATCTGAACTCATGCTGAGATCTTTTCGGTTTGTGAAGGAAACAAAAAATACACTTTATACTTTTAAATAAACCTTTAATGAGGAAATATACTTTTCATTTCCTCACCTTCGAGTTCCAAATGTGTATAAATGTCTTTGTTCTGATAAACACCCAGAAAGATATTTGGAAGAATGCTTACCTGTAACAGTTGTTGGCCACCATTGACTACCATAGTAGGAAAAAATACAATAGTAGTCCCCAGTGCTGTTTGCTGTACTTTATTCTTCAAAATGTCTTTTGCCTTATTTTTTCCTACTATGGGAGGTTAAATCTGTCTGGTTACAAGCATTCTTCCAAATATCTTTCTGTGTGTACATCAGAACAAAGACATTTATACAGATCTGGAGCGCTTGAAGGTGAGGAAATGATGACAGATTTACATTTAACCCTTTAAGGCGAGACACTGATTTTTTAACATATTAAATTGACTTTTACCAATACATTTTGGTAAATTGTTTGCACTGCAAGCTTTCTGACAAAATGTTATGATATGCAAATGAGTGATATCTCATTAAATATGTGCATATTTACAGTTACACCTGTAATCTTTTTTTCATTTTAACAACATATCAGTATTACACATTTTAACAGAACAGATTTTGATTTTATATATAAAAAAACTATGAACAAAAAATGTTTTCCCCAAAAGTGGTATGTAAATCAGCTAAAAGACATTGTGTTAATAAATCACTCTGTGATAACCTTCAGAATATAACTTATATATTTATATATAGAATATATGTATAAAATAAAACAAGTTGACACTGATTTAGAGGAAACGACTAATAAAAATACGCAATAAGACGAGGACACATAGAGGATAGGAGTAACAAAACACCTAAAAATAAAAATGATATTGTGAACATTATCATCTTTGAAGTCTCACTGTTAAAGAAGACATGTTCTGTAAATTGACCAGTAGGATATTTGCCTGCCATGTCTCGCATTAATATACTTTTGTATATTTGCTTAATATAAACAGAAAGATCTAAATCTTCACTGAAAGCTCACACATTTCAAAATAAACTCAAACATTTCTCATCAGTTTTCTCCAAGACGATGTAATCTACAGTATATATTAATAAATTCCTCCCTCTATACTTCCCCTGTATGTTAAGAATTGTCTACCTTAATAAAAACATTTGAGATAACATGAAACACTGTTAAAACCATGTAAGATAAGCATTTATAAGAACATATAAAAACTCCATTAACTTTCCATAAAAAAGCAACTTTCTAAGCATTAGAAAAACCGTCAGGAGTCGTTTTAATTTGAGCCGGCGTTACCTTTGACCCTCAGCGGACTGCTGCCTTATCACAACAAACACACATTTTTCTTCATGCCACCTCAGAGACAGACTCAGGGAGCCCAGACAAAAACCACCTGTCCGGCTAAAATAACCCCTGATGAGGCGAAAGACTCTGAAATATCTCATCGGCGGTCTGCGTGAGCGCTTCCTACAATAAATCTGGCCACGGAGAGGCATGTCAGACCTCCTCTGACACCTCAGGAATGCTCCCCCATTTAACCCCCTAACATGAACTAGATCCCAGTAAACACACGACATCATTCCCATCCAAACATGATAAGCACACTTCCACTTCACTGACAGAATCAATCCGTGAACACTTGATTTGTTTCTTGCAAGAGGCCCTTCAGATTTAATAATATTGTTGGAACGGCATCAAACACTGTATTATTGCTGTCTATAAAACATTGTTAAATCCAGCCTGATCTTACGGGAATGCGTAACAAGAAGGTGATTTCAAATGAATTCATACAAAGTGAATCGTACAAAGATGTTAACATCTATAATGAAGTCTCACCTGTAACCATCACGGGCAAGAAAGCAGATATCAAACCGTAACACTGAAATTGTACAAAAGTATACAAATTACGATTAAAATGAAACTAATTCCCACTTTTTCTTTTTTTAACCACTACTTTAAAGAAGCCCAAATCAAAAGTGTCTCTGAAGAACCATATAGAAACTACAGCCATTTTTATCAGTCTACACTTGCTTACAAATTTAGAAGTCCAAGACTTTGTCGGCAATGGGCGTGTTCAGTTGAAGTTGTCGTCAATGGGCGTGTTCGAACTTTCCTTACAAACCCAAAAGAGAATGAAGACATTACACCTTTTTATAACCTTTTCCCATTGTTGGCACCGAGTTATCCGTACTTGAACTGCATAACTACCGGCACCGCGTCACTCAAAGAGCGTAGAAAGACATATAGAGGCAGGTGTCTCTAAATCTTTACTGCTGCGGACCCCCCTGACCGACCGCACACTTGAAGACTTCAGGTACAGCCGTGTATATTTAGACCGGAGATGTCGGAGATGCATGCCCACAAACACACGTATGAATCAATGCGCACCATCTAAAAGCCTTTGTGAAACATGGTTTTGCTTAAGGACCCATGTTTTCCTGCTGAAAATGGTTTACATCAAAAATACCAACCTGTTTACCATTACAAAAAGTGTTTAGGGTCTTAGTACTGAATTTCTTTTGGTTTGCCATTACATTCCACCACAGCGACCATTATAATTTCTATTCAATCCAGTACAGTTTCCATTAAATCCACAAATTTCTCCGATCATTTATATTGATTTTGACAGCAGAGACATCAAGAAGTGCTGTGCGAAAATAAAGATTCACGACAGCGTATCGATAGTCCAACCACCGCTATCGATATATATTTTTAAATTTGATGGATTTAATGGCTATAAGGGGAATTGTATTGGTTTTAATGGAAACTATTAAGACGTCTTCGGGTATGTGATGGATTCTACAAGTGCGATGTTAAAATAATACCTCAGGTGGTCAATAGCAAGTTGCTTTTACATTTAAAAAAAAAAGAAAGTAAAGCAATATATAGTATCGTGACTCATCTATCGTAATATGCATCATATCGCAAGGCCCTTGCCAATACACTGGATCAAGTGGTGATCCAACATAAAGTGTCCTCAAAATCATATATTAAAATGTATTAAGATAATCATGAAATGCAGAAACCCAACAGCATGCAAAATGAACGTTTATTTGATCATTTTTGTCTTGCCTGAGAACTTTATGACAGATACAGAGTCCAGAACACTTCTGAACTAACTCGCTCACTTTATTTCTCACCCCAAACACAAGAAAAGCGAGGATGAAGGCTCCAATACAATTGTATTGGTGTGATGATGTTGTAATAGATTTCGTAGAGGTTCTTGGCTCTTGGATTAGCAGTATCGATATGTCAAATGTGGATATTGACCGTCTCTAGACGCCTGCAGTTGACTCAGATAAATATTTCGAGAGGCGCTCGAGAGGAGAAGTGAACCACCGATCGACTTCCCGGATCGCTTATTTACCTCAACGTTCTTAAACGACGCTTCAAGTGTCACCCCCGAAAGCAGGAAGAATTTCCTCATTGTTACAGTATTATAACTTTCTCCCACAGCCGCAAAGCACACGATGTTTACCGCGGAGATTATTCACGCTCATTAAACACAATTCAATGGTTATTTGGGTGCTTCTGGCGGCAGTGAAAACTCCCTAGACAGAGGTATGTTTGTAAGCATCTTGACACGGGGGGCAAAGACCTTGTGTCCCCGTCTCATGTTCAAACACGTCTTCCTCCCCAATCTTGCTTTCCAACACCTCTCCCCTCCAGCCTCTTCACTGCTAATTGCTTTTCACACCTACTGTGTTTTCAACCGTTTCTTTCCAACCCCTGCACATTCCCCCGAGGTGTCACCGGGTGCCCTAAGAGCAGTTTGTCTGGAGAGAGAGAGATACACGGGGGTAGATGCTTTTATGTTATGTATGTAATTAACAATGTATGTTCAGCATGCGTGTTTCCTGACAGTGAAAAGAGATTCTCAGGTGTGTGTTAGTTGAATCATGATCTGACAACCTCTTTGTTTGTCTCAGGTGCATCTATAAAAGTAAAAGTCTCTTAAATTAAAGTTAACATGGATTTTAAATGTGGCTCTTTATAATGCACTATAGCTGCATCAAGGTACAGCAAATAAAACCTTGTGCGTCCATTTAAAAATGTAAAAATGGCAAAATATTATCAAAGTTGTGATGTACACAAAAGGCCCTTAATCCGTCCCACCTCAATCAGAAGTCAGGCCATTTGATAGTGTCACGACTTTAGTTTAGTGTCTTGCTGATTCATCGATATTAAACCTTTCGCTAAAATATGACATCAGCCAGTGTGACTGTATCTTCATCATCTTATAACAACATCATGTAGGTCTCTCTGTCAGGCTTATTGAAATCAGAATAATTCAGTCCGACACACAATAACATTGTGTAACACATCAAACACAATGGGCCCTTTATTTGGACTTTGCCGTGCTTTTAGTCCAGCAGCCTCAGGACGTGCTCCAGGACTGCCCGTCATCCAGCCAAGACACTAAAATTGAAATTAAATAATGCTGAAAGTTTGCATGGAAAGCCGCACGCTCGGTCCCTGGAGGGGCAGCCTAATAAGCTATAAGTGCCTGTGAAATATTAAATAGATGCCGGGGACGGTTCCCGAGAGAGAGGGAGGCTTGCCATCATCAATCCGCTCAGGAAACAAATAGCGTGGCTGTCCGATACGAGACTGACATTTACAGATCACTGGTGTAGACCGCAGGAGCCCGAGGCTTTTATAAACAACACTAAAACTGCTGGTGAAGCAACATTTGGACATTTTTCAAACAAACACTAATGTATGAATTTTCTGGCTTTCTGAGATTCAAAACACTTTTGTCAAAATGTGCCGTCCCCCAATTCCCATTGTGTTGTCATGGAGCGCCTTAGGCCTTATCACATTGAAAGGTTTTTTTGCCTCAATGATATTAAAACTTTTTTTGGGGAAATTGGCTTCTGAGGGTAAAACGAGACTTTTTTAATCTTTGAATTCCCAAATGTGTCATTTTATTACGTTCCAGATTGATAGCATTTTTTTGGGCTATCAATATCTTGATACTCTCCGGGCTTGCTGATATATTTCCAATGCCCTAAAAACACGACTAAAACTGCGCTGTCCTAAAAAATACATTATTGACCTATTTGAATAAGAGACATGTGAAATCATAACTATACGCTATTAAGATACGTCTTTTTTGGCATGTGAATATATGTACACTAAAAATTAGCTTGTTTTAACCCATGGTTGGGAAACATACTGACAAACCCAACTGTTAGTATAAAATAACCTAGAAAATGAACATATTCAGCTCGACCATGGCTTGAAACCATTAGATTAATTTAAGACCAATAGTTGGGTTGGCCCGTATTTTACTCAAGTGGTATTTATACCGACCACAGTATTGATGTATTGTGGTCTGTTAGTGGTAAAGTAATAATTTATGTACTGCCAATAATGCAGGACTCAAGTAAGATTAATGCACAGACTACTTTCAGAGAAAAATGGACATGACTTGGCCTTAATATTTCCTCTTCTAAAGAGAAACTAACAAATCTTTCTGTGACATTCTAACATAAAATGGTGGCAACAGTTATAGTAGACTAAATGAAGTAATAATCATGAAGGTAATAAATAGAAAAAACATACTGTGATAATTCATAATAATTCCAATAACAATTTCAGGTTCTGTTGATTGTTTTAATACTTACTACAGAACAAATGAGGTGAAATTAATTCAATTGAGGACTAGAAAAAGGATCTGTTGAGCAATTATTGATTATTGAAGAGCCATTTTATAAGTGCTCATTATACCTGTGATGTTTTTATTTATGTGATGCTCATTTGGCTCATTTCATGACCCCTGTGGCCTTTGGCCCGTGTGGTTGTGACCTACTTGACCATGACCTCAGTCTCCTGAGCTGGGGGTCTATTGATTCTTCATTAAGACCAAAAGAACACATCGATCCTTCATTTAAGTCCCTGGTGAAGACGTGGGCACAGGTTGATATCACGCTCGTAGTGTAGAAATGCTGACGGTGCTCGATAACTCAGCACCTTAACATCTCCAGATAGCGCTGCATAAAAAACCAGAAAACCTTCATCACCTGAGATGATAGAAAAACTCCCTGGAGTGATGCACTGCAAGCATCTGTCTCACTCTTTCAACCAGATAACTGTCTTTCTGACAATACTTTATGTCTACTGATTCTCCTCCACAGCGGTTCAACCTCAGATTGTTGTAAAGCGGTTAACATTTCGTCAGTATGCATTATGTGAGCTCAGTAATTAGTATTCAGGAGGAAACTAGCTGTTTGCATATAGAGTAGTTGTTAGGGCAGGAAAATAATGGAGATATATTTGAAGAATGATAATGAAGTAAACTGGGTGGGGACAACGTGAGAAAATGAACATGAGGTTGAAAGAGAGAGAGGGAGGGAGAGACAGATGATGGATGGATAGATCATACAGCAGACAGACAAATAAACACAGACAGAGACAAATAGATAAAGAAAAGAGACACAGACATACAGACATATATAGAAAGATAGACAGGAAGATATAACTAACTAGCTAGCTACAAGAAGAGCGGGTGGGTGGATGGACGGACGGACGGACGTACAGACAGACAGAGACAAATACATAAAGAAAGAGACAGACAGATATAAAAAGATAGACAAAAAGAGATAACTAATTAGACAGACAGACAGACAGACAGACAGACGGGCGGACAGACGTACAGACACACAGAGAGAAATAGTAATAACTTGCTATATAGATAGATGGAGGGATGGATAGACAAAAAGATAAAGAAAGAGACAGACAGACATAAAAAGATAACTTGCTAGATAGACAGACAGATGAACGGACAGACAAATAGACAGACAGACTCCCATCTCAAAGACTGTTGCATTAAAGTTATAGCCCGATATTTCATTTGCCATTTTTACTGCAGCTATCTCAGATCAATCTGCTCAAAGCCCTCCAGGTAAAAGCCATCTGGCTCAGCTAGCCCAAACAAACACATTCCCAGCTAAAGTGCCTTCAGAATGTCATCAAAACCTTCACTATGCGAGTTACGAGATGTTTTGCGGGATGGACAATTCAGAAACACATTAGTCAGTATAGTTTGGGCCATGTGAAGCAGCTTTGACCTTGTCTTGTATAATTTGTGCAAGCTAAGCAAAACTCGGCCGGCTCCTCGGAGCAATGGAGACTTGGAGCCAGCGCTCATAAGCCCAAGGTGAATGTAAATGTGCTTGCTGGTGTGTGTGAGAGAGTGTTCGCAGTCTAAAAGAGTACGCCGAGCCTTTCAATCATACCCTGCTGAAATGTGCTGACGATGACTCATTGTATATGAAGGAACAATAGAGATGGAGGCTTCAAGTGGACCGTTAGAAAAATGTTTGTGGAGCAACAGACAGCGCAGTCACCGACACCTCTCAATTTTTCAATCGTGCCACTTTCTCCCTTCTAGACCGAGAAACAGAGTATTAAATGATAAGAATAGGCGAGGAACGGTCTGTGTGTGGTCCTGCTCTAATCTACAAAATCACAATTACAGATGTACTTCCAGCTCAATTTCAGACCACTACCGAACTCTTATTAAGCTCTTCTTTTGATAATGTCTAGTCTCAACCTGACACGAAATGTCCATGTCTGATGCACAATGGACATCAATGGCAACTACTTGCTCAAAATGAAAAGCTCCGATCTGGTGTCATTTCTCGGAGTCAGACTGAAATGTTTTTTACTGGAAGGAGGGACTACAGGGACTAAACATCTGTACAGTAATAATCCACAACTGTGTCTTTGGATTCTCTCTCACACAGTTGTTCTTGTTTGACTCACATCATTTGACTCTTATCATAAAGTTAAACTAAATCAAACACCGAAGGACTTGGCACATGGTCTTATCTAAAATGAGCATCTTCACAGCACTGCTGATTTTAAACGGAAAACTGTAGATGCTGAGAAACGCCCTCTCCCACCCATGTGTGGCCCAAGGGGGAACAATGGTGGGTTTAAATCGCTCGTAATGGGAAAAGCACCAGCAGGGGCAATAAAGTACCAAAAGACAAAAAAATGGAGAAAATGTGCCTCTTAAACTCTGCATCCAACAAAACCTCAGGTTATTTTTGATTGTTTGCCTTTCAGAAAGATTTCATGGAGAGAGAGAGACAGAGAGAGAGCGAAAGAGAGAGAGAAAAAGAGAGAGAGAGAGAGAGAGAGAGAGAGAGGGGGGCGCTTCTTCCAGGTTTATTAAAATGATATGGCATAAAGAATTTAATGACTTTAATGCAATGGATTAAAATGTTTTGTCTAGTTAGCAAAGCCACTGAACAAAAGCTCGTCAATTAGTAACGTTTATCTGAAACTAATTTTTCTAGACCAAATGTTCATGCAATTTACATCAAATTCTCAATTCTCAGCCTGCATTGCTATAACATCCGTTGTTTGGTCTCTACGAGCAGATACGTCTGTACATGTATCCCCTTAAAAGCGCCGCTGCTGCAGCCATAAAAGCAAATTCACCATCTGCGATGAATTTCAGGACAATTACCGTCGGACATCCAATAGCCCGCTGTGAGAAATGTTTTTCGCATTATGCATAATCCATAAATCTCCAGTCTTTTTCTGAGGATTACATTGAGCAATTAAAGGTTAAAGCATGTTTATTTGTTGTATTTTACTTAAAAGTTCCCTATACATAAGAATAATTGTTGTCTAGTGGACGCGACTTAAAATGTAAAACCAGCCCAATTATACAGGATTCCCAAAGACCAGTCGGCCAAACCATGACTGAACTACGCCAACTATCAACATCTCAGCTGCAATAAAAAGAAAACATTAAAAACGCATGTATTATTGGATCTGTGTGTTTAACCATGTTTGTGATAAAAATGACAACTGTCATACATTTGTTGGTGTTTGTGAGGGCGGTACAGACCAGCATTTCAACACACTGAATACAGCCCAAACCTTACAGACACAAAGTATGAGAAAAAGACTGACACGACTAAAGCAGATTTACTGGTCATTATAATGTAAGTCAGGCTTGAAGAAGCGAGAGCCTACGGATGAACGTAATTAATTTTACAGCTGAGGGAAAGCGTTCCAGAAAAAGCCTTCGGGACGACCCCGTTTCCCCGCGACAGCTGCACCGTGTCTCTCCGTAAGCCCTTTAGACTCGCTGTGAACCCCATTATATCTCTCTATACTTCACCCACACCTCATTCCTTTCTTCACCTTGAACGTGGCCTCCTCCTTCTCTCAGGATCGTTTTCTCCCCTAATTCTCGCTTCTACCTGCATACATGTCTCTCGCATGTCCTCTCATCTTTCTTTCGTTCCGATAGTTTGACGTCCATCACACCCTCGTCGCTTATCTTCCTCTTCCACCTCATCAACAATTCCAGTCACGGGGCGGGTCGCGCACGCCTCGTCGGAGGTAAATTAATTGCGTTCGGGTACTTATCGTCATATTTTACAGCTCATTTTTTCTTATCTTCTTCTACTTTTATACGTATGCGTCTCACCTGCAATCCAGTCTCTCCAGCTCAAAGTGAGGGTTGAAGTTCAGCACGATGCGCTGCGAGGGTTCGGGAGCGCTGATCACCCACTGGCAGCTCTGATGGGGGGGGTATTCCAGCGGGTAACCGGGTGACGTGATGTAACCGGCGTCGCTGGCGTCCAGTTGGTCTCCGCACGTCTCACCTGAGCCCAACCGGAAAAGAGACAGACAGAAATGTGGGTGACGGTGTGACTTCCATAGCTGGGTTATTAGCAACATTCTTGAGTATTTAATTTGGACGAGCAGAACAGCGTGAACTGAAGGTAAATTAAACACATAAATCAGGTTCCACCAAATCCCAGAGCGAACGGAGAAGAAATAAGAGGGATACTAATCATGTTGTCAAGGCCCACAAGGAAAAAAAACAATACGCATTCAACACAAAATCTAAATTGACCTCTTTACTTAATGCGAGATGTTTGTGCATGATTCATTTGAGCATGTTAATATGAAGTTATTTGTGTTGAGCTTAGAAGAAGGACTCATATACACATATTAAATGAATTATTCCTATAAAGCCTTGATTTTAGATGCTACATCGCTGTCTCTCTAATAAAGGCCTATAACAGTTTACCACAACCTGAAACAGGAAGTGACACGTGTCTCCTCTCCAAAGATTTAAGGGTCATCTCCAAAGCTGCGAACGGGATTCTCCCACCCCACCCAAAGCATTCTCTCCATCAAACCATGTGTTATCTATAACAAACACGCCTTAAACATGCATGTATGTCGCCCACACATAGCGAATAACATTCTGGTCATTATCATTTTAACAAAGCTAAGATTTGGAGACAGAAATACTATCTGCTGTTTTACCATGACAACTGTGTGGTGTGTGTGAGGGGTTAACCACTTCATTCACTTGGATATTAGAAAATAATCGGTTATTCTTACAGCATTATGAGGTACATTTTCAAGTTACAAAATTGATAATATTAAAAAAGAAAACATTTCGGGATTATTGTTCGAATGAATCTTTTATTTAGAGGTTTTTCTTGGCATCCTGAAAATCATTTTCCATGTTAGTCATATCCATTTAATAACGTATCCATAATGACATTATCTTTGGGAAGTGACATCATTTTATTGGGGGAAAACAGCAAAAACATCAGTTACTACTGCCAAACGATTGTTTCAAATCTTATTATTTGATTTGTGTCTATTTAAATTCGACCTGCTGGATAAGTTTACAGAAATCTATATGAACATGCTTAATACTGTTGGGTTAAAAAATAACCCAGCTAACAATTACTGGATTAGTACACAATGTCCATTTGAGAAAATAACACAATAGTGACTCAATATTACGTAAAAACAATTAACCAAAATATCAAGATGGGTCAAAAATACGATGTGAACACATGAACATACTCTTAGCTTCTCTCGGTTAACTTTATTTGTTTACATTCATTTCTTTGTCGTTGGGCAAACAATGGAGTTGATTATTTATAAAATGTAGGCACCTGAGCTTGACCAGGACACAAATCTGGAAATAATGTACAACCACACTTCAGTACAGGTGGCAATTCTCTTTATTAAAAAAACATTAACTAAAACTTTTCCCTCAATGAACTCTTAATTTCTTTACTATTAATAGTAAGTAAGGTAGTTGTTAGGTTTAGTTATTGGGTAGGATTAGGGATGTAGAGTATGGTCATACAGAATAAGTGCTTAATAAGTACAAATAAACAGTCAATATGCCAAGCTCAGTTTATACTCGTGCGAAGGACCTACGCCGTAGCCTCTACGCCATAGGCTATGTGTCGGTTTTAATTTATACTTCTGCGTCGTTGTCCGCATCGACAGGCAATGACCACTAGGCGTCAGTGTCCATGCACGCGTTACTTTTGTAACCAAGACAAGAGCCGAAGAAGAAGCAACTCGTTTGAGAAGCATTAGCAGTGAAAACAGGAAGTAAACAGTCACTTTTGTTGCAGCTTGAGATGTTAAATACAGAAGAACAAATAATTGACTTGGATAATTCATGCGTTTCGGTATACATGACGCTGTCGCAGAGTTTATTGACCTGAGGGAGGGGTTCAAACAGACCAATCACAGTGCTCGCGGTCTGCATCGAGTTGACGCATTGTAACATTTATGGAGAGGTGTGCATCAGGCTACAGCGTAGGGTACACAGGGCTCTGCGTAGGCTACGCCGTAGGTCCTACGCACGAGTATAAACTGAGCTTTACATTTAACCTATATTACACTCCTAGCGTCTGAACAGTTTAAACATCAATGTGTTAACGTGGGTAACAAACGGCAAAAATATCTTGATCTGCTTCACATGCTTTCAAAATTCACTGAATCTATCATGAGGGTGGGCGGTAGGAGTCATTTTTTTTACCATGACTACTCTAAACATTGGGAAAAAAGGTACTTTTGGCTATTTTTGACCCTTTTGATAACACAAATAAAAGTAGATTACATCATCTTATGTTTAAAACTTGATAGACGTCATTCATAATACCATAGACTAACTGTCATTTTTAAATACCTTTTGGTAAGCTTTAAGTTTTACTCGCACCCATAACATACAGTCCTTATTTAAGAGGGAGAACATCTCTGATAATAACGCAATGCAAGTATACTATTACAGCCAGTAAGCTCCACAAAGTAATCCTTCATCGCCAAAAGACTTCATAAGAACACAGATCTTCAACCCCCAGAACTTTCAACATCTGTAACGGCGAAATACATTTTTTTAGGGAACTTTTTGAATTGCCTTAAAAATGAGCTCCGGGGCATCCAAGAGCCACGTCAAAGATCTTCAGCGCTACGCACTGGCGTGGTGAAAACGCTCCAGACAGGAAGTAAAGTATCGCCTCAAGCTAGCGCTCCAATATACGTGCTGATGTTTGACTCAGAAAAGCGAAATAAGGAATCTTTTAACAGTTAACATTTTCACAAATGTACAGCATGTATTTTTTTATAAGGTACACTTACATTGTTTTTACAGCCAAAATACCACCGAGCCTTTTCATGCAAGCCAATAACCCACTACTAGGACTGGGCAACATGGATAAAACATTTTCCAAGCATTTTGATGAATTGATCATCGTTTGTATTGATGTAAATGAATTGCATTGTGGGATTGTAATATTTCATCATAATAGCGACAAAACGAATTCCTCCATAGATTCTGTCATTATTACCCAACACAAACGGACGGATAGATAGCAATCATTCAGTCTGCACGAGTTCTCTGACTGTGTATGTCTCTCTATTGTGTGCTTTAAGGGCAGGGGGGCGAAGGGGGTCTTGCGGATAAATCCAAGGGGGGGGAATTCTGCGTGCTCTGCACTTTTTTTAGACACATCTGTCCTTTCATGTACAGAGACAGGAGGAGAGAAAAGCTACAGACAGTCTGTGAGAAGAATTCTGAACTGGGGTGTTTTTATAGACATGAACACAGAATGAAAAATAAGATTGTGTGTTTCTTAAAGGGCCACGTTCACCTAATAATTCTACTCAACCCGTATCATTTTATTTCTTCTATGGAACATACAAGATGTTTTTCAGATTGTATATAAAATGAATATGTGACATTGAGATATGATATAAGGGTGACACTGTTTTTATTTTTGCGTTCACTAACCCTTTAACGATGTAAACGAGGTTGTATTCCATGCCTTTCTAAAACAAAGCGATAAAAAGGGAATTTAAATGCAGAGCTCCCTCGATATGAATTAGCATGTGTGCACAGAACTTCGTGTTCCTCTCGACTGGTATTCATTTCTATTAACTGCATCATCACTGTGCTGAACTGTCACTGTGCCGGTAAGTTGCGTCCATGAAATATCTCCATCCTTCTCTTTCTCTGTTTCTTGCTCTATCCTTCTCCTTAATTAAAAAGTGCCGTCACCCGCGGTGAGGAAATCAGCACTGATCCATTCATCCTCACCAAGCCAAAACTCTTTCTCTCTGCCAAATGCCATCTCATTTCTTGTCTCAACTGCTTTAATCACCTCATTCAGTCTCTCGATTGCTTGCTTTTCTCGTTTCATTTTAAACGTGCTCACTCTTTCTCGTTCACTCTTTCCCTCAACAACTGATTTTAAATCACACTCATTGTATCTCTTGCTCTTTCTCTCCTGTCTTTCAATCACTCTCACTCTTTCCGTTTGCTCTTTATCAAACTCATTCTCTCTCTCTCTCTCTCTCTCTCTCTCTCTCTCTCTCTCTCTCTCTCTCTCTCTCTCTCTTTCTCTCAGCTGCTCTGAAATGACACTAATTGCATCTCTCAATCGCTCTCACTTTCTCTTTCTATAACTCTTTCAACCCTTCTCACGTCTTCCCACCTTCAATCACTCTCACTTTTTCATTTTCTCCCATTTGCTCTTCCTTTCTCTCTCTCTTTCAGTCCTTCTTTCCATTGCTCTTAAACACACTTATTTTCTCTTCCTCTCAATCCCTCTCATTTCTTTCTCTCTCTCAACCGCTTTTTAAATGACACTTATTAATCTCTCAATCGCTCTCACTTTCTCCATCTTTCACTCCTTTCATACCTTCTCACTTCCCCATCTTCAAGCACTCTCTCTCTTTCACTCCCTTTTTAAATTGGTCTCTGTTAAATGACACTCATTCTCTCAATCGCTTTCCCTTTCAAGCCTTCTCACTTCTTTCTTTCAGTCTCTTTTTCAATTACTTTCTCTCTTTTTTAATCGTTCTCTCCATTGCTTAAACCTCTCTCAATCCTTCTCACTTTTTCACATTTTTGCCCTCTCTCAACTGCTCTTAATCACTCGCTTTCGCAATCACTTTCACTTACCGTCATTATTCTCTCTTTCTCTCAATTGCTCTCTCTCTCTCTGTCAACTTCGCTCTCTCTCTCTTTGGTCGTGAACCTTCACCTGTTCTAGTGATGAAACGGTTTGAAGAAAATAAACATTTGTCATTATTACTCACTCTCATGTTGTTCCAAACCTTATGTTGTCGCTGTTTTTAGGTGAAACAAAAAAAATCCTCATCTGGAGTTTATGGAACCGGTTTTGAACAACATGAGGATGAATAATAACAGTATTTGATTGTAGGGTGAACTATTGCATTAAACACCTGATAATTCAATTTACAACATTTCTGTTGGTGAGGCTGCGTGTCAGTACTCGAAGAATACCAGCTCATAATAATAATTAAGTTACAACGGTGCAAACTATGAAATTGTAAAGCTTCCCAGCGAACACGGAAGCAGTAAAATGTTCCTGTATCATTCCCATGGGTTTCTTGGAAACGGAACTTCTTCAAACGAATTCACGACTGCAACTAACTGCTGTATGAACATCAATAAAATACATCAATGTTCAATCAATAATGGCATTCATTAAAAAGTAATGATGTAAACAATTCATCATCCAAAACAATACGATTTATGCTGTTTAAGGTTGTCAAGCATCAGAACAATTAAAGATTAGTCACATTTAAACTAAATAATGTGAGCATATATTAGGGATGCACCGATATGTACATTTTGTCCGATAACCATAACCGATACTTCTTTAACATTGGAAGCCGATAACCAATATCTTGGCATACAGTATCTAAATATTAATATAGAATTTTACCAAGACTGAAACAAAAGGCAAAAAGTGAAAAACTGCTTTTATTTGAAAATATTGACTGCAGAAAACAAGGGAACCATTAGTCCCCCCCTCAAAAACATGTACCAAGCGTACTTTACACTAGTTAACTATTCTTTAACCTTCAAACTTTTCCGGTATCTTTTTTATTTAAGAAACAAATGATAGATGTACTGTCAGAGTAACCTGGAAAGTGCTCTTAACAGCCAGAAATCTAACAGGTCTCTAGACAGAAAGCATTCAGACAGCAGTCTGATTCAAACAATATGGTTTTGTTCCAATAATTTACACATTCAAATACTGTATTTACATACTGTACCTTCATCGGCATGTTTTGCTAATAACAGTAAGTGAATGATCACGACAGAAAGACAGAATTGTGCGGTTTTAACTGTGAGCATTGTGCAGCTGAAAAAGTTTAATATATGATTTATCGGCTATAGTATTATTGGCCAATACCGATAACATTACAAATGGCAGATACCGATGTGGCCGATCATTTATTGTGCATCCCTAGCATATACTAAATGCTTCATCCAATCAGATTGAACCAATATAAAGTGAGCTATTATTTATATTTAATGATTTGTTGTGCTCATTCAAGTAAACTTTTGTGATGCCCCAGTTTACTAACATCAATGATTCACCCTGTCATCTCTTCTCTCTCAGCGACAAGCACGCACATGTCACACTTAAAGATACTAATAGGAGGGTATATTTAAATTATGCATGCTAGCCATATTTTTAATTCCTCCTTAATTCAAGTGATCCAGGCAATTCTCAGCACCCACGACCTCCGCAGGGACCGAGACAGTCATGGTTTTCTGACCCCGAATGCAAATTTCTGACCTTCTTTTCACAGCAGATACTGTTAGCTCATGCATAGATTAACACATGTGCTATTGATGAACCGAAGAAAAATAGGACGAAACTGCATATAAAACCAATCTGGTATGTAGATTCAAAGCGATGTGTGTCTCTTCTTGTATGAGCGCAGCGGGTAAAGAAGCACTTCGCTTGTTCGTGTGACATATTTATGTTTTAGTTTGAGAGCTTTTTTATCTTTTAATCACATAATCACGAAAATGTCCTTAAGAAAGCTGCCAAGCAAAAATGTTGAAAGATGCTTGATAAAGTAAGTAACTTCTTCAACACTATTTGTGAAATGAATGTCACCTTACATTGTGTGGCTGGTTGGAGCCTGACTTAAAGGGATAGTTCACCCAAAAGTGAAAGATATTTCATCATTTATTTACCCTCATGCAACATTGGCCCCATTGACCTCAACTTTATGGACACCAATCCACTAAGATTTTCAAAGCAAAACTATATGGACCAAAATATCATAAAGATGCTGCGATGTACTCTGATGACTTGCCAGTAAGCAACTAAGAAGCAAGAACGTTCTAGCATCACCCTAAGAACCGCTAAGAACCAAAATTAAAATTGTTTTATATATCAGTATATTTTCAAGTTTCATATGTTGAAACCAGGTTATACAGAACAGCTTTCCTCTTTAACAACGCCATTTGGGTGTACAATATAATTCCAACATAAGAATATGAAGATTTTGATTTGAACTTTGTTTAGATCTACTGGTCGAATTGTTACAATTCATGTTGTAAATTATACCGTTAAACATCTATTAAACACCTTAAGAAAGAAAGCTGGAAAACAATTATGTCCTTTTGTTTTGAGAAAGACAAAAAGAGCCCCTACTGAGACTCATGAGATTGTTGACACATAGACGGGCTGATATAACTGAATGTGGGTCAACGTGTCAAAATTTGGATGGCATAAAATGACAAGCCCTGCAGGCACAGATCTTGAACAAGAAATGCACCGTCTTTGTTGTCTATAATTCAATGCACTGTGTTGCAATTGACTGGTTTCTGAGAAGAGGGCGTTCCAGGAGTACCTGTGAGACCACCGCATGTGCACGATTTTAGGCTGGGATCCAAATGTGTTTTTGAAAACCCTTCGCCTTGAAACAATGCCATGTCTCCACAGGCTGTGAGCTTGCAAACAACAACGGCATAAATACATTCCCCCCCAAATTAAATTGAAAATAATTATCAAAAATAGACGTATGAAAATAAACAACACTGCACAACATCATCTCTGTGATGTGGAAAACGTTCTGAAGTGCTGCCATCTGTATGTTAAAGTAAACCTTTTTGCAGAGATATAGTTCTAGTCAATCTATGCCAAGAGATTTTGGATGGGGATTTCAATATGACAGGAGCAATAATGGAAAAACAGCACAGAGCACAGCGAGACGTCAAGCATCAATTTCATCCATATGCCAAGTCAGACCATATGTAGAGTATTAAAACATGACCTTTTTTCAATGCTGCAAAACCATATGATAAAGCTGTAATAAGCTACTACTACTTTACTTGAACTGTTTATTTAACAAGAGCGACTTTATGTCTTTTGTCACCTATTCAAACTTTTATTGTCTGGTTAGGTTTTCAATTATACATGTGATGGTTGAAGGCTACATCAGGTACATTCATATCCAGCTGCACCTTATTTTGCGATATATAAAGATCTTTCACCACTTATTTAAGCAACGTCACTTTGGGTTTCAACCTGTTGGGCGAAAACTGCAGATGCTTCAATACAACTAGTAGCCTATATCTAGGAATACAGAATATAAACCACCCTAGGCTATTGTGTGCTCATTTGGTTGCAAATCACGCTGTGTGTAAATAAATTCCACAATGTGGTTATTCCACAATAATCATAGTTTAACTATGGTAAAACTGTGGCAAATACACAGAAACCACAACTTTACTATACAAGAACCACATCTTAAACCATATTGTTTGTAAAACTATACCAGCTTGCTAAAAACATGGTACTTTTACTATAACAAAACCATGCTTTGAATTTGTTATATTCAGATGAATTACTTCAGTTTTAAATATGGCGGACTGCACAACGCAGCGCGTTTCCCGCCAACTTCAACTGCCATCTCTATTCAAAACAAAATATCATTATCTTTCAGTCAACAACCAGACTCTCCAACTAACACTTGAACTTGGTTGTTTTTGAAGACTTACCAGCTGCATTTATCTGCTGGCATCTAAAAACAATAACGCCATAAAAACACGTAGGTCTACAAACTACATCGCCTCAGTACGTCAGTATGGGCTTCTGAGGGGCGCGCGCCGAACGGTGTGGACCGGTTCTCCCGTGGAAACCTCTACATCAATAGCGATCGATATTAAACAGGATTTACTTTGAGGTAATCGATTATATTTACTTGTTCACTGACTAATTACAGCAATTAGATAAACACTGCGAGAGTTCCTCACAGAAAGCGTGTCAAGTTTTGAAGGAGCCGTGTTATTGTTATTATAAACAGGATCGGATTTGATCAGTTCACGAAATGCACGTTACTGCGACAATACAATGTTTTTGGAGTGCAATACAAACAAGAACCATTCGTACGATTAATAAAAAAATAAAACATGGTTTTACAGCAGTATGGTTTAATGGTATTTGTGGTAAAATCATAGTCACCAAAAATGTGCAATTGTCTCACTATAGTTCAGCCATAGACTAAAACTAAAAAAATTCAAAAATGTTACTCTTCTATTATTAAACCAGTCAATTCTTTTTCAGCTACCTGTACTTCCCATCGGTTCTTCTGCAAAATACAGCGTATATATGCAATAAACGTTTTAACATATTGATGTGAATGTAAATATGTTGCATTCCATACGTACCATTCAACACACGGGCAACGTGATGTAATAAGTTTATTTTATGGGAAGGTGGATTTTTGCTTCCTAATACAATCGTTAAAAGAATTGGTCTTGTTTCTTTAATAGCACATTCTCTTCTTTTGAAAAGCACCATCACAGCAAAATATGGTTATTTGTGTCATCTTAAAAGATCTACGCATCTTGTGTTCTCTTGCACTTTGGTTCAAAAATGTTATTTGTAAGATTGTATATTTCTTTTTTCCTCAGTATGCGTATAACCCCAGCCCATGAGCCCAAGTCCGCAACCATGTAGGCTACTGGCAAACTTTCCTTGACATTATAAGACAGGGTTGACAATGCAAGAGGAAATGATCTATCTGTTTAATGCACGCAAATCTGCAAACATCCCGCAGATAAAGGGATCTAGTGACTCGTGTTTATATATAAACCTGATTCTTCACTAAATAAAGTCAGAACATGTTTTCTCAGCATGGTTCGACTGCACATCAGGCCAGGAGTGAAATCTGTTTGCCATTTGCGGATAGCCTCACTGGATGGGAATTTAAACAAACGCGCAAACTTTATAAGAGGAACAGAGCAGGCTTACCTTCCTCTGCGCTGACTTTCAAAACGAAACAAAAGAGAAATGCAATTCCTGGTAGAGATCGCGTGAAATCCATCTTCCCGAAACGCGCTGTCATGGAGCGACCCGTGTTCAAGTAGTGGTCTCCTTCAAGGCACAAACGCAGATAAATCTGAACAACAAGTCAAGCTTTTTCCTCCTTATAACGCTCCGCTTTCCAGATTCAGTCCATATTCAGAAACCGAGCCCGTTGCGCACAGCTGTGCGTAACAAAATCTTTTTCAAATATGCATTAAAAAGTCATTTGTCATAAAACCAGCTGTATTTCTCTGAACCTTTGATTTCGTGCTATGAGTAAAAAGAGTTTTTGAAGCGTATTCCCTTATATAGCCGTCACGCGTTTACGTGCGTTATTGCGCTCCATTGGTCTCCAATGGTTTGGTGATAAAGGTCTCCGCGGGGATATCTCCTCTAATCTGCCGTTCAAAACACGTTGTCCATCAGAGTATAAACGCTCTGCTGTCTTCCTGCTCTTACAACTCATTCAGCTCTACTCTGGAGACACGACAACACTTTTGTCCAAAGTACCGGACAGGAGTGAAATCGGCGTTACGCACAGAAGCGCACTGCACGGATCGGCTGTGTTCTCTTGCAGAGCGCATGTGGATGTGCCCGAGAGCCCGTGTGTGTATGAGTGAGAGAGTATGAGAGGGGGGAGAGAGAGACAGAGAGAGAGAGAGAGAGAGAGAGAGAGAGAGAGAGAGAGAGAGAGAGAGAGAGAGAGAGAGAGAGAGAGAGAGTATGTGTGTAATAGCATTTTGGAGCGGCGCAGCTATCGCATTACACTGAGCTTTCCTGACCCGCCCACCAACCCTCACTCACTGAACAGGGGACAGCTCTCTCCCCACTCAAGATTCAAGATTCAAATAGCTTTATTGGCATGTCAAAAATTCTTTACATTGCCAAAGAATATGACGATTAAATATGTTTCCCCTTTTGCCAGCAACTAAAAGTTTGCGCATTGGTCTCAATCATTAAATGTATGCATTTGACGGACGCTTTATCTAAATCGATTCACTGAATTCATATACTTTTTTGCACCATTGTTCTACGAGGATATCACATAAAAATAAATAAATGACTTTAAATGCCATGTTTACACATCAAAAGCCACGAGGGCCTACGGGGGATTTTGTAAATATAACATAACATTTTTTATTATGAGCAGAACCCTTAAAAAAATCAACAATACTTTACTACAACAATGATAAAAAATAATGCTTAAAGGGATTGTTTTCAAATTAGGGATCACCTCACTCACTCGTCACAAATATTCATTTTGACTGAATCATCAAAAGGACCATTTGAAAAGAGTGAATCAGATACGCTCTCCTTCTACCTCCCGCACTTGTGCGCCCGTGTGGGTTGCCAGTAACACACACTCAAAGCTACAGTACATGTTATTTTTAGATTTTGACCGGCCTTTCGTTCTAGCAAAAGGCTGAAATGCAATTAACTTCACATGTCATGTACATATGCTGTGATAAATTGTACAAAGGTTCACATTTCGAGCAGGTGACTTGGATGCAATAAAAATGCAATGTTCGTATTATTGTTCACATGCAAAGGATCATTATCAGGGGGCAATGTGGGCAGTGCACAGTTGTCATGAGGCAATGTGTGGCAATGTTTATTTCATGTCCTGCCATACCTGAGAGATTGTCATTGCATGAGTTCTCCTGCAGGGGGACGGACCTCACAGTAGGTCAGAGACCGCAGGGGTCATCCAGGGCAGAACAGAAGCACTGCACATCTTCGGTAATGTGAAGTGAATATTTACCAATTCATTTTTTGAATCAAGTTGTATCTGTTAACATTAGTTAATGCACAATGAATGAATAAATGCTTTAAAATATGTTTATCGTTGGTTAGCTAATGCATTACCTAATGTCAATGTATGAGACACAACTGTTGCATTTTCAACAACTAAAGTGCTTCTCAGGAGTGTAAATATACAAAAGGCTTCAAGCACATTGTACACTTACACTTCGCTGAAAACCAAGAGAGAGTGATGGAGAGCAAACATTCTCAACCCGCTGGCACAGGTTCAGAGAACAGTCCTGAGTCAGGACTGAAATGTCATGTGTTTCTGGACCGGCCACAAAACAGAACCCAACCCACCCAACCCAAGCTCCTCTGCAATCTAACGTTCTAACTAGAGACACCAAGGTTTTTTAATGACACAGCAGAGCCGTGCCATGCCGAAAATACTCCACAGAGTCATCGGGGAGGCCTTCATCCAGGAATTTACAGTAAGTAGAAGGACACATTTTTATATAGCAGGCTGGTAGCAATTCATTTCTGTACTTAAGATTTAACCTGCTAAATTGTTGGAATATTTAGTTTCATGTCCTCCACACTTTAAGAGCACCAGGTTGTGTTTTCAGCCCAAATTTAGCCTATATAAACAGTTGGGTAGTGATTTACTTGACTCATAGAAAGAGACGGTAGCAAAACTAAACAGATTTCTTTAAAGGGCCACGGAGACGATGGGAAATTAAAAAGGTATCGTAAGCGGATAGTTCACTGTAAAATGAAAATCCTTTCATCATTTCATCGCTTTCTTTCTTCTGGAAAACACAAAAGAAAATATTTTATAGAAGGTTTGTAACCAAACAACATTGATCCTCATGGACTTCCAAGTTATTTTTGAGAAATTATATTAAGATATTGAGACTTTTTTCCAAATATAGAGTCATATACAGGTTTGAATGACATACTGTAAATGAAGGTATCATTGTTATTTTGGGGTGAAACTATCGCTTTAACGAACCCTCTATGTGCACTATCAAGAATAAAATAAAAAAGATTAGATTATAAATTATTATCGTATACAATTATTAATATTAAATAATATTACTTTAGTTACAAAAAATAATATACAATACTGTGCAAAAGTCCTAGTCACATTACACGCTTCATTAAATTTGTTTATTTTGAACACTTTTCAGTTTATTTATTGTGTTAGTAGGAAATATCAATATAGTTTTCAAAATATTCTGTGTCATTAACTGTTGAAACAAAAAAGAAAAACCAGGACAAAGACTTGATCTCATTATCATCATTCTGGGATTACACAAAGACGACAAAAACTAATCCAGCCTAAAACTGTAGATTCTTAAAAATATCTACTGACACATTAAAAGTAAAGTCTATGACCTTCCTCCAAGACTGGTGGTTGTGGGTTTCTTCAAACCCACCGAACAGCACAAGAAGTTTCTGGCATGCCTTGAAACCATTGACTTTGTGAATTTTGTCCGTCTTTCTTCTATGTGTGCATGTCTGAAGAACACAGACCCGTGTGTGTGACTGGCCATCGGTTCTCTCTCACTCAACACCCTTCTCTACACAGGAGCACATGGTAAGCCTTCAAAGTCTGTGAGGTCACATCCTGTTCACTCAAAGTCCAGCCGAACCATAAGTGTGTTGACAACTGTCTTTGTTTAACCCATGAGAAATCACTGCCTAAAATGAGCTTTTGTGTCGGTGTATATACACACAATACCACATTACACCAAGGGACCGTTCATACATTAAGACCACAGCAAAAAGAATGATGCATGGGTTTGAGTCATCCATTTTTTAAACCAAACTCATTTTAATTGCAAAACGCTTAAAATCTTTGTGCCACAATACTCATAGGTCTGCATTATTGAAATACCTTATACGATAAGACAACATCAAATACACTTTAACAATACCACAATGCATTGAGCCATGCCCAGCAAAACGACAAATCTGGCAGCAAACAGTAAGACAGCCAACAAATATTTCTCAAATCACTCTGACGTTATTTCCCCCCGTGCTTCCTTTTCTTGTGTTTCATAACTGTATAAACACACAAGTTGTGTTTCATGTCTTTGGTCATGGCCAAGCACATGAGTCATAGCCGCACCTTAACAAGTCAACATTAACCGTGAGTCGCACAGCGCGCAGCTTCCAAACACCAAGAGATGTGTGGCATACTAAAGTGGCATTATTATTCTCATCCATGCTTCTCCATCCTTTATCCATGCATGAAATCTGTTAATATGGGCCCTGGGATACTATCATACTGTTCTGAGAATTCATACGGTAGTTCAGGAGACGAAATGGAGATCTTAGTTATTCATAGCTGCAATCTGTAATCTAAAATGAGTTATTGAGCACAGTACATAAAACAATCGGCGCCTTCTTACCAATTCACAATAGTAAGCTTATAATAATGATTTATTTATTTGAGTTTCATGGTATCATTTGACGGCTCACGTAGATATGTACAGTGACCTGTAGTTCCGTGTTTAAAACAAGGAGGTCATAAAGAGGCAGAAGTTCTGGCATTAAAGGTCCAACGTGTTATTTTTTGGAGGCTCTTTTGACGGATATATAAATATATGATACACATAACTATGTGTTTAGAGGTCTATAAAGACCTCACATAATGAAGCGTTATGTGTTTAATATCTATGAATGAGATATTTCTATCCGCAGGTCCCCTCAAATGGAAGTCGCCATCTTGCTTCTACAGTAGCCCTAAACGGACAAACTGCTCTACAGAGTGCGTTTCATAAATACGGTATCTTCTTCAGCAAGGAAACAAAACATGCCGACATCTTAGTCCTCTGTCAGCCACCGTAGTGCTTCGAAAGGGAGGGCAGGAGTGAGCCGTTGGTTGCAATTCACAACCTCATCACTAGATGTCGCCAAATTTCATAAACTGGACCTTCAACATTTCCTTGGATAGTTCCATTAATTTCGATAGAAGGAATTATAATAGACACGAATGAGATGGTTGTTTATATACAATAAAAGTATTGAACTATAAATGAAGATCATATGATTTTGGATAATTGCACATTTGCCATTTCGGGGATCTCTTCTGAAACACTTTAGCAGATACACAAGGTCATTTGAAAAATAAAACATTTCCGAGAAGCAGGTACTTAAGCAAGTACAATTTCTAATTTATATCTGGCACAATACACCTTAAAACAAATGACTTATGCTCTGGACTCAACCTTAAAGTATTCCATTGAATCATATCAAATCTATAGCTTTTAGAAAAAGAGTGAGGTCTTCAAACGCACTGGCACGTGCGAGCACTACATAAAAAACAATGAGTCTGGCAAAAACAATGACAAAACAAGCGTGACATTTAGCTTCATAGATTTCCTCCGTGCGGTTGTTCTGTGGCTCACGCGCTCTCAAAATGTTAATCAATAAAGAATCGCAAGGAAAGAAAACATTAAAAACATTGTGTAGGTTTACCGTTTGTTTGAAGGCCACCGGCTCGAGACGGCTCAGGGGTGACGGCTACAGGATCGGCTCACTTTCACGGGGGTAATTGAAAAGTGATGTGGAGCAGATGTGGTTTGGTTGGTTTAGAAGCTGTCAGTTTAAGAAAACAAATGGAAAGACTGTAATTGGCGTTCTGGATAAATCTCTTGCGATCTTACGGGCTATGTCTTGTGCGTAACTAGATGATATTTTCATTCACACTTTTATCTAAAGTGACTTGAAGCATTCGAGCCATACTTCATTTGACAAGTTTGCGTGATTCCTGCGATCAAACCCGTAACCTTCACGTTGTGTTTGGTTTGCCGAGACAGATATTTAAAAGACACTACAAACAAATGACATCTTTTTTCAGATTGACCTATACCCGAGCTGTGATTGGTCAACGCACACGTCCGTCACAGTCTCCTGAAGTGATCCGCTGCAACGTGCACAAGATTGTATGGTGAGTAATAAGTCAAGCAATGTGTGACATTACCTAAACCCTTATGCGGGAACACTCCCACCCTTGTAAATTTACTTGAGAGGGCCTTTCAGTATACACAGAGAGAAGGTTATGACGTCTACATGTCTGTTACACACACAAGAACTTACATGCCCAAAATAAGCACAGTGTCATAAATAACAGCCTCGTTCATTATGCACGAGAACGTCTCTAAGATAGTTTACGAAGAGCGCACGATGATTTGTCTTCCACCACTGGAGAGACGCAGGAGTCTGTCTTTACTCTTAAAATAAGCACAGATCACTTCAGAGAATCTCAGCCCACCCACTGCTTTCCCATCACGCTGTAATTTATGCACGTATCCTTTAATCTGCCTATCCTGCACGAGACCCACCCTTAAAGCGCAGAACACACACCAGTGAGAGGAGTTTATATCACACCTTATTTCTTTACACGGTAGGGAAACGTTAAAATAAAAGCATCTGCCGTCTAATTAACAATAACAACATCGTGATTAGACATTTAACCGCATGCGGCTTGAAATTATAGCAGAGCCACAAAGACAGGGAAATACCAAGCGAAAAGAGGAGCGTAAGACTGGATCACTATGCTATAGGGTGGCTGTGGCGGATTTCTAGTGTGTTCTGTTGGATGCTTGTGGGGTCAAAACTTAAAGAGCGCAACGTCTCTGATATTCTGATCCCAAATACGGCTTGGGTCACACGTGCCTGAAATTGTGTAGTGACCACAACCACTGCAATAAATAAACAAACTTATTTTTAAAGCACACAGAAAGGGATAGTTTGCCCGAAATTGAAGATTCTTACATCATTTTCTCTGCCAACATTTTACATGGTTCAAGCTAAATATCCCATGTTCTCCATGTCTTCATAAAGATCAGCTTGGCTTTCCTGACCATGTTTAGACAATTCATCAGGAACAGATTAAATTGTGAGAACAACATCATGACTCCAACCATGAACACGTCCATCATCACAAGTCAGGCCAAGAGCTTTAGAAGATGCAGGTCTCTGGTCCACGGTCCAAAACATCACTGCATGAACATATGCAATGGTGTACAGTACATATCTACAATATCTACAGTAGGTTACGGAGGCTTTATGGACGATTCTTTCTTAAGAGCACCGGCCGCACTGAACATTGTACCAGATTTTACTCTAGAAAGTAAAAAAAGTTTTACTGGGATTATGCATTTTTTTAAATACAGTAAAATACCATAAAATGAAAGAAAAGACGTCAATTTACAGGGAAAACTAGGGCTTCGCGATTATTTTGGCCAACATTGAGATCCCGATTATTTAACACGATTACTCATTAACCTTTAAAACGACATAGAAAATAAATAAAACTGCATTTAAACTCTGAATTTAACTGAAAAATTAATGTAAAGAAATAGCACTCATGAGGAAGTGTAAAGAAAATAGAGGATCCTTGCAAAATGGAATGCGGCACAATAACCGTTTACCTCGATTATTTCGTTTTTGTAATTGATGAAGGCTAAAATTGACTAGTGGGAATAATTTTCGATTAATTGCACAGCCGAATGAAAAACTGTCATTTTGTAATATTTGTAGTTTGTAACATTTTGTAACACTCATAACACCCCAACGACAACCTAGCAACACCTTGGCAACCACTAAGAATTTTGTTTTGGTGAAATTCTGGATGCATGCAAGACAATTCATAGCAGACGTGTTTATGTCTACTGTATGTGGACTTCTTATGAGGGACATCACGGCACGGTTTTTATGGAGGAGCATGTTAGCGTCTACATCACTGGTTGGAGTTGCTATGGCGATGTGTGTTCTTTTGTTTGTCAGTTAATGGGGGAGGGTCTAATGTACACAAGTACCATATGAGACACAACATAACATTATGCTTATCATTTGTATGTGCACGTGTGAAAACTGCTCATGCATACACAAATGAACACGTGAACATACATACGTGAACACAAATGAGTGTTTCATTTGCACCGTTTCTCCCGTAACTATTCTGAATTAACATTCTGGAGTTCTAATAATGTACAGTCAATACAGTTAGTATCGCTAATGTACATCTCATGAAAAACGTTACTCGTGATTTGCATAATAGCGCTATTGAATAGCCCAATTACCATATCCATTTCGCAGGCAGCAGTTCTAATGTACGTTTTTGTAAAAGTGCAATAACAACATAATATTTATTTTCTGTCTGCTTTAAAATGTATCTTTTGTAAAGCACTATAGAAATACATTTTTGTTTAATTCATAAGGTGTATAAATAACGTCAAAAAGTTAAAATAAGATATTTTGCGAAGGTCTCTAAATCATTATAATTCAATTTTTAAATGTCTTGGAGTCTTCCATCTCGCCTGCTTCTTAGATATTCTTTTGAGAAAATGACCCCGGTAAACATATAGCCTACATCTCATACGTCAAAAGGTAAAAACTGCCAAAATGTATATATGTATGCATTTCTCAACTCGACAATAAATTGTAACAGTTGATTAGAAATGATATATTTATATTTATAACTGCTTCAAATAAACATTATGATTTGTAAGATTATTAAAGAGTTTGTGGTCTTAAAAACAACACAAAGGCGACACGTGTCCTCTCTTCTCAAAACATAAAACGGGTTTCTATAAATCATTTTTACTACATGCATTGCCTCATTACGACACAACAATACCACAATAACAGGCAATTACATTGACAATGGCAACAACACGATAAGAAGAACTTCATTTGGATATTACAGGAAGATGTTGTTCAACGTGCTGGCCTTTGTCTAAGACTCGAAACGCCCCAAAACTCTTGTTCTTTCTTTACTTTAACTTGCGCCGCATCTCTCACTCTCTCTAACAGTAAATGGATCTTAATTCAAGCTCACTGTCCTTTGTCCTATAATTTAGAAGCTTGGCTCATTTGAGAGAACACCGCCTGCGAGCCGCAAATAAAACTAATGCCTGTAACCATTAATGGGCTCCATTTATCACTTGTGTGTGTGTGTGGATGTTGGCTGGTATAAAAAAGTATGCTGGGCATCATTTAAGATCCATTTGGAGATTGCCTTTGTGTGTGTGTGTGTGTGTGTGTTTTCACACTGACTGTGAGACTCTTGCCGGGGTCTGATCTCAAATTATAAGAAAACTCGGGATCAGGACATGCAACTTACTCAATGCCGCCCGTATTCCAGCGTCTTTTAATAAAGATGTTCTGCTCTTTATTAAAGCGCCTCTGTGTTTATATTTTACACGCTGTGCTGTATCCACTGTATGTACGCATGTGAGCTAAACCCAGAGAAAGAAATGTGTGTACGCTTGGGTAAAAGCCAGACGGATAATTGCGGAGGCATACACTGCCAAACTGGCCATTAGTAGACTCTCTCTCGCTATGTGTGTGTGTGTATTGCTGGACCACATCCCTTAATAAGATAACACTGCCCAGCTAGAGTCTGCCAACAAGTACAAACACTAGTCCAAAAAACCAAGCCATATAGACTTTAATATAGACATCTTATTCTGTTAGAACAAGAAACCATCTCAAGTTAAAATGAAACGGCACGTTGGACGTATTAAACCAGACAAAAGTGACACTTGGCTGTTTTAACCCACGGATCATTCCAGCGCTGTATGGGTCAAAAAGGGACAAAATGATCTGTAGGATTAAATGAAACCAAAAAAGGTTTAGATTTGACCCGAACAAAGGCTTAAAGAACCCATAATACTGTAGGTTAATTGACAATAAAACAGTTGTTATTTGTTGACCCAATGTTGGGGTTAAAATAAGTTAAGAACCTTTTCCAAAATGTAGGAATTGAATGTATAAAGAGGGCATTTGCACATTTTCAAAAACAATGCTTAACAAAAATGGCTTGATGTCGTCAGATGGAAAATAAGGCGAAACAATATGATACAATTTGCTATCTGAACTTTGGTTTGCACACGGAACACCGACTCCTCTTTTGACATGTGTCTGCGGCGTGGCTATCTGTTCGATCGACCAATGGCTGGTGGGGGGAGTGGTCTTTGTTTAAAAAACGGACATTATTATATGTCGCTAAATGACACACTACGCCTGAAGTATGTAATGTGGGAATGCACACTCATATTTTTAATACAGCTTTCCTGTAGCTCAATGGTTAGAGCTAAGCGTAAAGAACGCCAAGGTCATGGGTTCGATCCCAGGGGATTGCACATACTTAGAAACAAATGTATAATGCAATGTAAGTCGCTTTGCGTCTGCCAAACATGCTTGCACTTTCATGTCATTTCTGGATTAAAGTGCATGTGACAACACGCATGATTTGATGCAATAATGTGATGAACATTACAATACATTGAAATCAAAACAAAGATATTGTGTGACGTAAGCGCATGCTGCTACGAATGCCATGTCTACAGAAGCATGACAACATGAAGAGAGAGAGAAATACCTGTGACTTGAGGCACTCTGTCACTTCCTGTTGACATGTAATGAACAGGTGAGGTGCAGCATGATGAGAGAGAGGTTTCACTGTTCAAATGTCATGACAGCATAAGAAAAGAGCTTAATACGGACCAGATGCATCAATACGTCCTTGTCTCAACACACACAAACACACAAATAAAATACAACCCCAGAACAAACTGCTTGTGCATGTTTACAGACGACACAGCCGAACTGGACAGAAGGCGCATTTAAACGTGCATTAACTGTCATTCAGCCTTGCTAATAGAAGCCCTCAATACACCTATCCATATGCAAATATTTCACCCGCCCAAGAATTAACAGATTTTATCATTTAAAAACAGACATTTGCTGTGCTTCGTGTCAAAAGAACTATTTTTAATGCAAAATGGCAATTTAAAAGCAACAATGCATATTTACATAGATCAAAACTGCAGACAGAAGCTAACAAAGTGTTCACAGCCCATAACATCGAAGGTCAACAGCAGCTTTTTCTACATGATTTCCTGGAAAAAAATTGTGTTATAAATTGCTGATTTCATATCTTTTTAAGGAGCTCATTTGCAAAAACATTACTCAAACTCACTTATTGTGCATTGTGAATATCAATCAAACCCTTAGGATTCATGTAATAATAGTATCAAATAACAAAACAGCTAACTAACACAATAAAAACATGATTTTTGAGTTATTGACAAATATATATAGATATATATATTATTAAAGAAAGGAGTGAATGAAACCCCACCCTTGAACTCAGTTTCATTGTTCAGATGAAGTTTGTTCAAATTCACACAAATAAGCGGCCTCATAAACACCGAACTTCATCAAAGTGATGAATTGCCATGAAATTGTGTTAGATTTGTCGATCACAATCTCTTATAAAGTATAACGTTTTTGAAAAATGAGTAAGATACCAACACAACTCCCAGTCAAAGTCAGCAAAATAACTCACATGTCACATTACAAACAGCACTATCATCTTCCCAGAAGAGTCAGGGACTGAAGCGTGCTTGCTTGAGCGTGACTGGCACGCAAACGCTGGAGATAAACAGTTTTGTGCTATATACTAATCTTGTACACACTCTTAAAAATTATGCTTTTTACCTTTGTTTTTTATTAAATAAATGAAATGGACAACACAAGTTGAGACACAAGTAACACAAAGTGTCACCTCTGCGTCGGAAATGATGTGCTTTGATAGTACTGATTTAAATGTACTATCCACCGTTAAAACAGTACGCTCTTTATAGTATGTGTGGGGGTGGTATGAATAGATTTCGGATGTACTGCGTCCGCCATGTTTTATGGTCATGTGACCTGTATGCTCTTTGACCTATGACGTATTAACACCAGCCTGGCGTCGGTACAAACATCACTGATTCACGAGAAATTCATGAATCTGTACTTACATTTAAAAAACGACACCCGCTTTACTTTTCCGCTATTTTTATTTGATTAACTTTGGAAATTTCCCGTTGCATCATGGGATAGAGAAGTGTCCATCACAAGCCTCGGCGGGAGCAGCAGACCACTGTTCTGTGCATACTGAGGTTTCGGACATACTACTTGTGACTCGTATATGCTATATAGTATGGAAGTAGGCAATTTCTGATGCACGGCACATGTGGGGTTATGGGTAATATTGGCTCAATTATATCTCAAAAAGCGATATTATCTGGAAAACGTTGGCAGACTATAATTTAGCGTGCACTAATCGTAATTCTGCATACTATAGCAGAACATTTTACATTGACATTCATGCAAGTGCCAGATGCTTTTATCTAAAGTGACTTGTGTGTCGAACCCATTACCTTTGCATTGCTTTATCAACCCAACATCAACACAAAACCGTCTTTGTAGCACAAGGAATTGTGGGTAATATTATATATAATATCCAAAAACCTCTGGAAAAAAACAGTTTGGCACGCTGTTGCTTAATATGTCCTGCTGTAATCCTACGACAATGCCCTTTCCTTTACAAAAATGCTATTTTAGAGATACAATATGCAAATGGAAACGCCTCTGTGCTGATTTCTGGGGGTTGCTTTTTCCAACTCTTGTCAAAATATACACCGGTTCCCATGGTGAAGATTTGAGATGCGGTCCAGGGAGCAGAACGCAACCTTTGACAACCTCCACATGAGATCCCAGAAACACACACACACAAGCGCGCGCACACACACAGTTATTTGGTGTAAGTGAGAGAGTAAACCTGCCGACACGGCTGCTTTGGAGCATGTTTAGCCCATCCAATGAGAAAGAGCACATGTGTGTGTGTGTGACACATACATCATCCTCCGCTGTGTTCCCACTGGTGCCAATGAGCCCTGACCTGAAGAACACACTGACCCCAGCACACTTCATTTGGTGTGACCCGAGTACTGTGTACAGGTTAACCACAGAACGCCGGCACTTCGAGCGAGGCGTGTCTGAGAACACGATGGTCGGGTGGACATGTGTATGTGTGTGCGGCCATGAGATACAAAACACAGTACGACTGTTTGGAATCAGCGTGTTATTGTAGACGAGCGTTATCAGTGGTTTTGTTACCTTCGGCTTGACACTTCCTTGAACTTCAGTAGATGTGCTGTATATGTATATAACATTTATCGCCGATACAAAACCACAAGGAAATGGAACGATCAATAAGGCCAAACCAAATCAAATAAGGAATGTGTAGGAACCGGGTCAAAAAGAAAGAGATGTAGACCGTGTTACACACCTTCAGGTCGATCCAAACCCGCATGACCCATTCTCAAAAGGGAAAAATGATCACGCGGGTATTTTTCATTCCATAAACACGGCGTGTTGACCGGCTAACAGGCTAGAAAAGCACAACAGAAGCAAACAGAGATTAAGTTGACAAAGTTTTTTAAAATCATTTCCGTATTTAGAAAATCCTGATGGGATCTGCAGTGTTTTGTGATCTTTGTATGATGTAACATAACTAACTGAAGTGAATGACACGTGAACACATGTAAAATATCATGTAAGAGTCAAAAACACATGGTTAGAATGAACAGAGAATGGTGCGCTGCAGGCAAAGAATCATTCTTACATATTACTTTGTGCTCTTTCAGACTTTACTTCACGGGCAGCGTCTGTGCACAAAGGCAGAACAGAGAAGGAAGTCTATTTGAATTATAAACAGAGAAAGTCTTTGCAATAACTAATCACAAAAAGCGCTCAGGATGTTTTTTGAAAACTCGGTTTACTCCATAGGATTATAATGTAAAACAGACGCTAGCACGGCCTCACTGTACATTACAGAATGCATGAAAATGTTCACTGTTTTCAGTCAACGTCCAATCGTTCTGAAGAGGATATTAATTTGTTAGCACATAAACACATTTGGTATTTCTAATGTCAAAAATATTGATGACTCATCCTGCACTCCAATCCGACTCCAATGCAAACTGCAGAAAATCATTCACGGCGGTTATTTGGGACTATTGTCTATTAACTAAAAAGAAACTAATTGAGACATTTCATTCAGTTTGTGCAACAGCAACTTTCCTTTAAATAAACAAAAGTAAAGAAGAGCTCATGAACCCATTGACCTCGGTCTGCCTTGCATTTCATTTGAAGAACATACAATAGCGTTTAAAAGTTTAGGGTCACTTAACATTTCTTAAACTCTTATTAAAATTGACATTACAAAACTTGTGAACTTAATTAATAATGAATAAGTGACCCTAAATATATGAAGATAATAAAAGTCAGTCAGCTGGTAAGAAAAATCTTCAAAGGGATTCTGTCATGAATTAATCGTTGCTCCAAACCAGTGTGAATTACTTTATTTGGTTGGACACGGAGAAAGATATTTGTATTAATGCTGTGACCCCCATTGACTACTGGTAAATGACAACGGTGGTCAAAGTTTGGTTTCAAGCATTCTTCCAAATATCTTCCTCCGTGTGCGACACAACAAAGAAACGTATTCACATTTGGAACAACTCGAGGGTGAGGAACTGATGACAGAATTGTTATTTTTAATGTCACGACTGGAACTGATGATGACCGTGGAAAGGGATGAATAAGATCCCTGCGGGTGGAACTCGTGCCAGATCCAGACCAAAGGGTCCGGTTAGACGGGGGTCGCTCCGAGCCCGGTGAGGTGGTAACCCAAACCTGAGGAATGAAAGAGGGATGGAAAGTTTGTGAAGGAGGAGAGGAGCGTGTGAGAAGGGCAAGCAGTTGTTTGTCACGGGGTTTGTGGGTGATTGGGGTCGTGTGTGTGTGTGTGTGAAGGAGGTGGGAGGGGCTTGTTACGCTTATATGACACATATCACCACAAACCCTGCTCCTGATAATTCATTGTTAACATTAGTTATATACATAACATGATCTAACAATAAACAACATAGTTAGCATTTATCATAATTGTAACATTAACTAATATTATTTGATCCGATGTTGTATCTGTTAACATTAGTAAGAGTAACACATACAACACGAACGTGTTATTAACAAATAACTAATTGTTCTTTACAAAAGCTTGTAAGATATGAACGCAATTGATCATTTTAAACTTGACATTTATATTTATTCACTTGGCAAACGCTTCTCCAAAGCAACTTACAAGTAGGAGAGCGTGTAACACGCACACAATTTGTCGACACGCTAAACATAACTACATGTTAACAATCATATTATATTTCAATAGAACACAGGTAAACAAACAAAGAACCAAACCCGAGCAATAAACCAATGGACTTGTGTGTTTTCACAAGCTGTTTATAAAGTCTCTTTCAGGGAATGTCTGAGAAACGAGGCCTGAAATCACACATTCCGCCCCTGACCGGCCAATTGTGAAATCAAATTTGCGAAATCGGTCAAGATCTGCGTGCGTCTGAAGGGAAATTGGAATAGCAAGTGTGACCTGGGAGTTTATTTACGCTTTGGCGCTCTCAATTAGACGGTAATTGCACGAGTGTTAGAAATCTCTCAGCCTTTTAATGAACCCCCATCATCGGCATCTCTGTTAAATGCAGACGTGTGTCTGTTTGTGTGCGAACACACACTCCGTACTCGCCGGTGTCTTGACTCCACACATGTTCTTTGGAATTCTCCATCTGGAATCTCTCATTGGATCGGCGTGCTGGTTTCTACAGTAACCGTACACCCGGCAACTGAGAGGCAGAGATGGAGAGAGATCATCAGTTTGATTTACGAGGGTTTGGACAAGAATTATGATTCCATTAAAGCCTACATACCAGTCTGTGGTTGTTTTCAAAAACGTCCCGATGTGAATCGCTGCCAACAAACACGTGGAAAGAAGGACTCTTCGTATCCTTTCAAACCTGTGTGTGACTTTTATTCTGTGGAACACTAAAGAAGATATTTAAGAAATGTCTTTGACATCCACTGTATGAATGTGACTATAATAACTATTGTTTATCATTTGGTATCTGGTTTATTGTAAATGTACTGACACAGGCAACTCTTTATTGCTGTTTTTAGATGAAATTATTCAACATATCATTTAGAAAATTTGACCAGAATACATTTTAATTCTGAGGTTGAAAAGCAGCAATTTGTAACTTTTTGGTTAAAATGGATTAAAAAGTACAACAAACCCCCCCATTTAATTCATCATTTTATTAAACAAGTTCCCACAAATGTGTTCAGTACGTTCCTCTTAAAACCTCCTGACTTACAACATTAAGCTCATATGATTTATGAATTGTGCAGTCGAGTAAGATTTTGTGAAAAATGCCAGTTTAATATAATTTGACATCCTGCAATTTAATGCTTTGAACAAAGATGGCGATAGATCGGCAAAATGTAAGAATTGCAACTTCAGAGTCTCTTCAGAAAACAGATATGTTTTATAAAACTATGGTTTTACGTCCGATACCTTCATAGGCCCTTTCAGTATAAACTGATAATATCATATACCACTGAACCAAAACTACCAATGCAGATACAAACACTGTGATTTATGCAAACCAAATAAAACAACAGTATTGTTTGTTCAATGTAATAAGAGCAAACACAAAGCTGCAAGCCACTGGATGAGGAAAAATACCATTTCCCAACCAATGCGTCTCTTGGCCGGTGTCCACAGCTCTTAGCACTAAGCTAATAGGAACGTTCCTTTTACCATGATACAGGAACACGATACCGGGACAGAAATGCGGGGCACGAGTAGCCTGCGCTGCTCTTGTCAACCCAAACACCTGCCGTCACTCTTGAGCGGCCCACGCCAGTCAGCTGTAGGAAGGTCATCGGCCGTCGATGAAGCGTTGTGGGTCTAAATTAAGCATTATGTCATTGTAAAGAAGCTGGATTTGAACTTGACCGTTGCTTTTGTTTTCTCAAAATACAAGATTCATATATTCACCACAAATTGAAACAAAATGTTCTCCAACGATGGGTTCTTTGCTTACAGAGAAGTCATGCTAAATACGTTGACGATATCAAAAATGCAGGAGGGTTGTTCAGCAAACCGGCCTCAGGGTAACGTCTACTTTTAAGAGTCAGAACCAGGATGAATGACTTTGAATCATGTTTTTTAAGTTTAAAACAGATGTGCACCCCTGCGTGACGCAAGCGTGTATGAAGTCTTGCATGAACTTACATGTGCAGCAGGTGAAGGGCAGGTCAGTGCGTTCGTTCTGAGGGGCTGTTCATAATGTCTCACTGGAGTCTCATAATGAAGCTGTAATGAAATGAGCCAAATCCACTCGACTGACTCGTAAATGAAAAGAGGGACATTATTGAAATAAACGAGGGATGACTATGAAGGACAAGCCGATGAAATGTGAGGTCATCCGAACAGTTTGGAACATTAAAGAATGGGATTGTTCTTAAGGATTCTGTTGGGAATGTGGACCTGTAACTAGATTTCGCGAGTTCAAATGATTGACAAGTAATTGCGCAACATGTAAAACATAGACACGCGTGTGGGAGATGTCAGCCTACAGTGTCTATGAAACATTCTAGGTCGGTTTAACCTGTAGTTGTGGGTGAAAAATAGACATTTCTGAGGTTAATTTAAACCAACAGTTTGACTCAACCATGGGTTAAAAGAACTTCTCTTTTACATAATCATAAAAAAGCACTTCTCTTATTTCTTTATAAATGTTTTCATCTATTCGCAATGTTTCTCCCATTACACAAAAAACGTTTTAGGTTTATCTCACAATCCCTCGGGGTTTCACTTATGACTTGACATGAAATTCACTCTCAAATATCCCAAAACCACCTTTCACGTGTCATTTTGCACACGCGAAATTCATGCATTTTTTCTGTAAGGCTCCCATCTGTGGGTTCATTTAACTGAGAGACTCTCTCCAGATATGCAAACACTTTAATTCCCAAAGAAGATTTCCCAAGTAGGTAAATGAGGCTGTAATAACTCCAGCGCAGTCTTCCATGGCTTCATTGGGAGGGAAATGAATTACAGCCAATCAACAAGAGTAATTATCAGTAATGGCAGATAAGTACACTCACTTAGACATCACTATAATGCACTTGCGTATGGAGCTATACGACTCTACAAGAGTACGACGGATACAGAACACCATCATATCCACCTAAACATTTAAATATTACTGTAATAACAAAGTTATTTGTTACATAACTTATCCTTCATTAAAAACACAACAGATAAAAAAGAAAAAATATGAAAACACACAAAGGCATTCAAGTGTGGTGTGCATACATGGTATTTATGTATCATGTTAACATTCTGGGAAAACAAAAAATCCAATATTATTAAAGGTTAAAAGTTAAAAAAAAGATTCAATAAACATTCAAAGAAAATAAAAAAGAAATATAAATCAACAAATTTTGCAGATGATCAATTCATGATTAGAGTAACATTTGACTATCAAGTAAAAATGACAACATTACAGATAAAAGACACAAAACTTCATGTATCCTGTTCACAGAGTTTAGACAGACAGCATCTTAAGCGTCAAACTGGCCATTTTACTGCAAAGCGTTTGATTTCCGATCTGTACAATTGTGCGAGAACTGATCATAAAGTGACATTTTGCAAAAACTGTGTTTGTTTTTAAATCGCTTCTCTGGTTTGACTGTCTGTGTTTCTTCTGACTACGACTGCGTCTTTGGACTTGTTTTTATAAGTTCTGCTGATCCAACCACAAAGATTGTGCAATGTGTTAAGGGAATTCTGTGTATTATTGCACCTAGGGGGCAGCATTTCAGACCAGGATTACGACGAGACAGACGACGCGGACGGTTAATGGAAGGAAAAAAGTGTTGCCATCCTGCCGGTATCATTTCACATGATTTGAATAAATTAATAGGGACGTGGTGGTCGACAAAGTTCAGGATTTCATCACTGATTAGAAATGATGGGCTAATGGTTAAAGGAGAGTTTTGGGACGACGAGTAAATGAAGAGTTACATCCGAGCAGAGCAACAAAACATTTAAAGATCCAGAGGACACGTTGTGAGTTTTAATCAAAACAAAACTCTGTGGAAAGTCAAGTTAGCGTAAGGCACCTGATATATCAACCAACAACACTGGAGAAAATCGTAAAGCAACTCATATTAATGAAATAAAAAATTGTTCGAAATAATATTGCAGGAAACTATTGATACGTTCTGAATAAAACAACCACGAAGAGTAAACTTTACAGGCACTGGCCATACCAATCACATGACAACACCAAACATATTTATGCGCCATCGTGAATTAAATACGTACTTATATACAAACAAACCCCACGTGCATTATTACGAAGGTACGAGCGAACATTTCAAATGAAACCGACTCCAGTTTAATGTTCAGGACTGTGCATAGACGACATCCCATCTCACTTATATATAAAATATTAAAACAATCGTATAAAATGCCTGACATCATAAACTACCCACAGACTTAACTAGCTAAATCGATTTTAGTAACCTCATGTTCACATTAATGAAACCAGTTGACAGTCTTTGAAGTCCTTGTCAAAATCAAACCTAATTCTTCTTCTAGATTGCACCAATCATTGGGTTCTTCTTCTGTCGGGGATCTGGGTACTGTTCATCACCGTACGGCCCGTAGCGATCGGGACCTTGGCTCAGTGTTTCGTATCTCGGTGGCGCTCGGGCACCTGGATTGGGAGACGGTGGGACGTCTTGCCTGATGGGACCCTTCTGGAGTGCAGGAGATGAAGGGTAGAAGCCAGCCGGCCCGTCGACACGAGGTACGGGCAAACGGCCCGAGTGAGAAGGATAGCCATCTTGACTGGGGTACTCAAAGGACGGGTTTGGGTAATGGCCTGGATCTCTCTGTCCGGCCCAGTTCTGGTTCGGTTGGTCGTCCATTTGCATTCTCCTGAAATTGAGAGAATAGAGAGAGGGTGTGATGACGGTGCGTTTGTAAATTGAATTCTGTGAAATCTAGAGCTGTAAAGGCCAAAGAAATTGATAAATATATGAATACAGCAAAGGTTCATACAAGCCAGCAACAATAAATGGAACTGATCTAGAGATTAAAGTTAATGGATGCTATTATAAAGAAGAAATGCATTTGAGTCACTGACACGCATCCATTAACTTTCTTTACATCAATATCAGGGTTTTAGGTCAATGTTATATGAATGCAAAAGGGAAGTGTTATTCAAGGTAACCTGACTGTGAAGTTTGATTATAACGGTAAACTTCACAAAGTCTCACAAGTTGTTTTATGCATTTAATGCCTCACATACATTTCAAAAATCATTTGAGATGGAATTCACCATGTTACGCTGTAGATGTCAATTACCTTTTTGCAAGATTTTAAGGGATAGTTCACCCAAAATGAAAATGATCTGATCATTTCTCTCTTCTGCAGAACACAAAACAACATATTTTCCCTTCATTGACTTCCATTGTATGGACACAAAACCACCGGACACTAAACAGAAGAAAGAGCCATATACAGGTTTGCATGACATGACGATGAATAAATCAATACTAAATTCAATGAACTATCCCTTGAACTATGTCTTTACTAAACAATGGGTTACGATCTATATTATTCACCCAAGTACTGCATCCATCTATTGTCCATCAAACTTCCGGTAAGCACAGAAAATGAACACTAGGACGTTACATCAAATCCGGTGTTGAACAGGCCAGAACGTTTGATGTTTAATAAAAGTTCATTCCAAGGCACAACTGTAGTGTGTTCACTATTTCACCTGTCACAGAAACATACAAACAGAAAAGTGTGTGTGTGTATTATCCGTCAGCAGTGTATGTAGTGCGTCTGTCATCGCTGACCACCCAAGAACTGAAACAGAAACTGTGTGTTAAATGCTGGTAACAGATAAATCCCAAACACACCCAGACTAAAGGCTTCAGACTAATATTACAAAGAAACTATTGTGCTTTCAACAGCAGTGCATTTCATTTAGTTTTTATCGAACCTCTTTAATGACAGCGCTCATAATTCAAGAGCTCAAGAGCCTCTATGAAGAGTAATGTATTGTTTACTGTAAACTAACAGTTCATTGTTGTCGATTTAACAGGACTGTATGTTTGTAAGATCTCTGGGAATGAACCCTTTAAAGATTCACTGTACACAAACCTTACGATTGTGATCTCTTCCAGTAGTTAAACATTATCCATTTTTATGATGATATGTACCCACTACAATATTCCCAAAACATTACATGCACTACTTGCACACTACACTCATATATACACTGGTTGGGTCAAAATACCAGATTATATATATATTAAATAATTTATTACCATTTATTAATAATCTATTGCCAGACAATAACACTCATAAAATCGAGTAAATTACACTTGAAATAGAGCAGGAAGGCAGAGAGAGAGAGTTTATGGCCGTCACAATATTCGGTTATCATGCCCAGAATTCACGATAACAATATTATCATGGTATCTGTTGGAAATCATTCATGAAAGATGATGTTTTCAGTCAAATTCATCTTAAATTAAGTTAATTTTACGGTTTTCAAAGAAAGGCTCCTAAAGCAAAATGTTAAATAAATGCAGCAGCTATGCTGAATAATTTACGATATTATCATGTATGTAGTATTTTACACAATATCAAGACTGTCGCTATATTTCATGATATCAAGACCAGTTGTTTGTAGCATATGACAGAGTATAACACATTTATGTAATGCTGTGTAGTACATATTACACATCCAGTTTACATTATCATTTATAACACATACCCGATTTACACCACACCTGTTTTACTTTACGAAGACTAAAATAATCTAAAACTTGACAATTTCTGTCAGTGAATGGAAATAAATATTAGCCTACATATTATTTGAAAATTGTAAACCAGATGAAAAAACATTGTCCTTAGAAATATTTTTGAGTGTAAGACGAGACGTTAAAATTATTTACTAAAATAAAAACGTAACATAAAATAAATAAATAGATATACGAATGATAAAAGCGCAAAAGTTAAAAATAAAATATATTGCTAAATGCTAATCAAAATAAACCGAAACAGAGTATGTGATTTACTCGGTATGAACTGTAAAATATACGATACATAATTCATCCCCCATATACACTAGAATAAACACCACAGCGCATGTAGATTACAGTGTGAGATAAGCCCAGAGGTTAGCGTGCTAGATGAGCCGTAATGAGGAGAGCGATGGGTTGCAGACTTCTCCAGCAGCTGAGGATTAAAGCAGACTTAAACACACACCGCTGGGACGGACACAAACAAGTGTGTAACGCTCGCTGCGGCCGTACCCTACCGCTGACCCCGTGACCCAGAGTAAAGCCCACAGAGTCACAGCCGTGTGAGATCCAGATGTGTTTGAGGTGTGTACGGCTAAAAGCTCCAACACCACACGAATTATGAATTCACATTCACAACACGTGATGGAGAACGCAAGTGTGTGTTTGTTTGTGGAACAGACATGAAACCGTACGGTGGGTGGACATGGCGTGCGTGGATAAAAAACTAAGTAACGACAAGTTGAGCCATCCATCTCTCTCACACCAGCACTCATCAACACTCCAGCCGCTGTCCGAGCGAGCGAGCGGTCCGCTAACATATTTTCCGTCTTACGGGGGGGGGGTTGAGAAATCCGAGCGTGACTCTCTGCACCTGCCCTGAGAGGTTCGGAAGGAAATTCTTCCTTGGGCTCCTGATTTGACCTCGACTCGTGTGTCTCCCTCCAGAGACGCACACAATGCCAAACAGCTGGTGGTTGACGGGTAACAAAAGAGGGTGTGTTGAATTGTGAGTAACAGGATGAACTTGTGACCAGTCAATAAGTGGAGATGGATTAAGGAATTGACTCAGACTCCAAAAACAAGATCCGGAAACTACAGTGGGTGTGTGTGTGTTCACATCTATAGGCAGAAAAATGATGGGTTGGGGTCATTTATACAATATACAGACAGTAGATAGGTTAGTAAATATAAAGAAAGAAAGAAAGAAAGAAAGATAGACCAGTGGACTGACAGATAGACAGAGATGGATGGGATAGATAAGCAGTCAGAAAGACAGACAGACATTTTAACAAACCGACTGATCTATAGACAGATGGATACATATACAAACAGACAGACAGACGGATAGATAGACAGACAGACATAGAAAGAAAGATATATAGATAGACAAATAGATAGGCAGGCAGGCGGACAGATAGACAAACATAGACTGATACATACATATATTAGACAGACAGACAGATATAGATAGATAGATACATTTAAACACAAAGAGTTAAAGAGATAAATAGACAGACAAAGACTGACCGAGACAGACAGGTATAAAGACAGATATACAGACAGACGGTTTCACAGTGAATACAAGCTTTACTGCACATGCATTAGTTCATGGACTGCACTGAACTTCCAGTTCACATTCACAAACAACAGACGCATGTGTAGATTATTTCTGACAACAATCTAAAGAAACAGAGAGGAAGTGTTACTTGGCTAAACTCTTCTCTCCAATATTTTGAATTTAGACTGCGATACCAAACGCAACCCAACCCCTAATGCGTCAATACTGCAGGACCCATTCAACAAATAGTTTATTTAATCAAATGAACAAAACAAAATTCGTCAAATCTTTTATTGAATTATTATTACACAATCAAATAATGACGGTCTAAAGACAGACAGAGGTATAGATAGACAGACAGAGAGTTGTGTATTTCATGTAGAGCTGATGCAGGCAAAAGCAGAATAACAGAGTTTCATTTCCAAACACTGATTTCATTACCTCCACTGTATTTCAAGGCAAACAATGTTAAAGCAAAACACAGTCGCTGCGCTTTATTTACTTGGAAGCGAAACGGCAGACGAAGCCAAAACGCAATAAAAAACAGAGCGAGATGTCACGGCGCTGAAGAGCTTTTGCTGGTTTTTTTGGCGAAATGAATGAACAAAGAAAACCACGGTCTTGCTTTATAATCTAAATGAAAACATGCAGGCAAAACCACAAGATCTTAAATAAACAAATACTTGTAATCATAACCCAGTGTATCATAACCCATAGCACAATGTTCTCACGAGATATTCTTCACTGGCAACAACTGTTGGCTTCCTTTGAGAAGATGCTGTTGAGAGTTAATATGGATGACTTTGGATTCAGGAACTGTTTTGAAAGGATTTGTGTACGTTCACACGCATGGGGGTCTAAACTGTACACAACAGAGTCTCTATTTGCAGATGTTGTATTGTTGTCTAACCTGTCCTCATATCAACTTTATCCAATCAAACGCCAGAGATCCACTTCCTACCGAGGCTCAACTCTGAGGGAAATCAATCTTTTGTATGCAAATATGATGACCTCAGAAGCAAAGTATTTATACTTTATACTAAACGTGAGAAGAGAGAGAAAGGATGTTGTGAAATCAAACAAAACAAACCTTTGGAAAGGGAAAAAAAGTTTAGAAGGAAAATGTAAATGTTAAACTTCAGAAAAGAAGTGAAATGTTTTCTAAAACGTAACCTTGTCATGTAGTTGCCTGTTTAATGCTTCACACATATCAAAACAAAAACCAAAAAGTAAAATGGTTTTCTTAAAGGTCAGGTAACAGAATCGTCTCTCAGCGATTCTAAAGGAAACTTTATACATTATTTAAGTCCCTAGCAAAAGCTTCATCAATCAAAACAAAGAAAAAAAAGCTTTCAGATCGCACACGACCAAGGCAGCGGATTTATTTCTGCGACGTCACAGCAGCCGTACGGTTACCAGCCATGAGCTTTAACCACTAAGCCGCCACCCCATCAAGACCTCGCGAACAAGGATGACTTGAATTACGTTTCCTACGACGAACACAGAATAAAATCTGTCCCTGCGGCACACGCGATGTGACACTGTTTGAAGCGATCACTTTCAGCCCCGAGCAACTTCTCCAAAAGACCAAAACAAGCACTTCTGCTCCTACTGAATCACACACAGACAGAGAGAGAGAGAGAGAGAGAGAGAGAGACAGAGAGAGTGAGAGAGAGAGAGAGAGAGAGAGAGACAGAGAGAGTGAGAGAGAGAGAGAGAGACAGAGAGAGACAGAGAGAGTGAGAGAGAGAGAGAGAGAGAGAGAGAGAGACAGAGAGAGACAGAGAGACAGAGAGAGAGACAGAGAGAGAGAGAGAGAGACAGAGAGAGAGAGAGAGACAGAGAGAGAGACAGAGAGAGAGACAGAGAGAGAGACAGAGACACACATAGAGAGAGAGAGAGAGAGAGAGAGAGAGAGAGAGAGACAGAGAGAGAGACAGAGACACACATAGAGAGAGAGAGAGAGAGAGAGAGAGAGAGAGAGAGAGAGAGAGAGAGAGAGAACAGAGAGAGAGAGAGACAGAGAGAGAGACAGAGACACACAGACAGAGAGAGAGAGAGAGAGGGAGGAGAGAGAGAGAGAGAGAGAGACAGAGAGAGAGAGACACACAGAGAGAGCGAGAGAGAGACAGAGAGAGAGAGAGAGAGAGAGAGAGAGAGAGAGAGAGAGAGAGAGAGAGAGAGAGAGAGAGAGAGAGAGACAGAGAGAGAGAGCGAGAGAGAGATATGCTAATGTATGGAGGTGCAGTCATTTGAAAGGAAATTGGCTTAAATGAGCGCCCGGGGGAACAGCGGCACAAAGTTCAAGCCTGAAATATATTTCATCTCATTGAAATGGTCCGTTCTCATGAATACGTCGGGCTGCGGGGCTTCGCTGCTGTTTCAGGACGAGCAAGATTACACAATACTAAGAGATTGCAGCACATTTTGATATGTGATATATGATAACTATAAGAATCATTCAGTATTTGGGTATAAATCGACGTACCACCGGTGAGGGATGATGTACAGAAATAATCCCCGACAGTGTGATCAGGACCTGACGTGAAGCAGCTTGTACATTATACCGCTTATTACACGGCTACCTGCTTCATGAGAAAGAACTGGACATGACATGTGATTTTAAAAAGACTTGCCACAAGGAAAAGCCGAAAACTTTCGGTTTTAAGTTAAGAAACGACATTCAAATGTCACGAACAGGCAATTTGCTTGCACGCCAATTAAAGAGATATTTATATGCATCGTTTGTGTTAAACTGTACCTGTCAAAATGAATTGCAGCATCTGGGTTATTGTGCGTTATAAGATTTCAGCGGTTGTTATCTGGGAATAATGAACCCGCAAAAGCCGCGACCGGCCAATCAGAATCAAGCATTCCAACGAGCCGAGTCATAATATTACGCATTACATTTACATGTCTGCATTTGGCAGACGCTTTCATCCAAAGTGACTATACTTTATACTATACCATATTTGTTTCCGAGCATGTGCAATCCCCTGGGATCGAACCCATAACCTTGGCGTTGCAAGCCACAGGAAAGCTACAGTTTTCATGAACATGGTACCAAAAACAACTGCTTTGCAATTTTGTTCTTCATATGTTGATCACATCGAGCGTTCCTCGAGTTCAGATGGTCACCGTCGAGTCTTTGGTCATATCTGTGTGTGTGTTCCTGTCGAGGAATGATTGAAACACTTAAGCACTGGGACGGGAGCCAGGTTAGCATTCCCAGCCTCCGGTCTGGATCCCAGTCCTCTGGGAGCGGATCAGGTGAATATTCCGGGATGAGAAAAGCTCTCGGAAGGCAAACACTCCAGATTTAATTAGTGGGCTGAAAGAGGATTAGAAGGAGTTTGTGTGAGAGAGAAATGATGTCGCCTTCCTCTTCCTTTTATGCATTTGTTGACTGTAAAGCCAAGCACACAACCACAAAACTAAAGAAAACAACAGAAGTCTGCATCGACTCCGAGCGTAGATGCTCTCTGATCACATGTTCAGACTCAGCGTGTATTGTTGTCCATCGGCACGATTTAAGATATGTCCACCGTGTACAACATCCTTCACTGATATCAGACACACCTTAGCTTCACTATCGCAACGAGCAAACCTTGATAGCAAGCGGGTATCACGTTGGTTGGCGGGCCCATGGACGGGCTCTTTCGCCTTGCCGTGCTTTTCAGGGAGAGTTGCCCAATAAAAGGAACAAGATCCCGGTTACTAAACAGGGATCCAGACTTGTAAAAAAAATACTTTCCAAAACGAGTTGGAGTATCAGGCTCAGAAATACTACGTCATACTCGTTTTTGAAAAAGTTGACCATGTTAAGCAAGAGAAGCCTGCAGGTTTAACAGTGTTAAGAAGTCAGAATGCATGAGCATGTTACCAGGGGTCTTCAACTACTTTTCCTTGAGGGCCAGACTCTAAACCCATATCCTCACTTCTTCTGTAATTTGTATTTCTGTTATTTATTGCATTTTGTTCCTTTGATACTGTTGCTCATATATTAAAACATGCAGTCAGCTATTGCATGTGGCTTTTAATGATATTTCATTTAAAGAGATATTGTCTTTTTTAAATTGTATTTGATATTCCTTGATGCATTAGTTTACTCTGCCGTTCATTTATTTATGAATATATTTGGTTGAAGCAATAAAACTCAAATCAATGAAAGTCAAAAGCGCTAAAAGTAATCCCTTCCCCATGTGACGTTAAACTGGGGTCTTATAAAAAGAATCGTTCGATCTGATTATCCCATCTTCAGGTGAATTCCAATCGCACTCTTCTGGAGGGAGATGAACACCTGTTTTCCTAAATTGTGCTGTTTAAATCATACATAGGTAATGAATGCTGCAATAAAAACAACAACTGTTCACGTGGTGTACCCTTCCTGCAGTAACCTTCAAGGGCCCAAGATGCGTTTTGAAACCCTGTGGCTGTGGATTGCCCATTATAACGTTGCAAATAAGATACGTTTTCTGTACAGACCGATCAAATCGCTTTAGAAAACGTCAGTATTGTTATGAATATTACTTTTGTATTGAATGAAGCAGCGTTTTGTAGTTAAAAGTCTCTCCACTTATTTGAAATGTGAAGGCGGGCCGGGTGAAGGTGATTGGCGGGCCAGGTTTGGCAATAGTTGGTCCCCATAGTAGGAATAAAAATGACTTTGGTCGAGTCAATGGAGATTCTTAAAAACGTTGTTATCATCCTTGGTATGAACGGCCCTTTAGGCAATACGACACATTTTAAACTGGTTTATTATCAGGTTGACCAGTTGTTAGGCGTTTCAAAGAGGCAAAATAGCAGCAAGATAGCAACGAGTGACAGAAGGTTGAAACGCCATGAATGCTAGGAAGGGTGTGGTCTTCTGTTAGTCGTAGTTGTGCAGTCTTTAAAAGCAGCAAATATTTCTTACACAAAGCATGTAAACACATGTGAAAGTACACAAACACACAGGTCTTACCTGGGCACCGACGCATACATCCGATCTACATCATACATCATTGTATCTTGGAGTCATTCTAGGGTCGGGACCTCTGATCTGCAAAAAAACAAGAGGAAACCAACATCAGAATGTGAAAAGTTTTTAACACTGACGTCATTTCAGTAGCCCCACCCACAATGTTTAATGTCAGTCTCATATGATCGCGGTGGGATTCTGGGATTGCCGTGTGTGACAGATGAAGGTTAGAGGCATTATGTAAAGAAGAGAGCTCATTTCCACCTCGTCCGCGAGGAAAACGGTGGCATTTATCTCAACGAGCCGGTTCTAAACACCCGTGTGACTGCCGCCCCAGTGCACAACCCTGCATGCTAAGTGCCATCTTTAAACAAAACGTCTCGCAGGGATCGAATGCCACGGCACGAGCGCAAGAAAGCGGCGTGTGTTTGCCGTTAAAGGTCACGTTTAGAGATGCGAGATACGATTGTGGGAAGATAAGAAGTGCTGCGCGTGGACAATGATCAAAACCATATACAATTGCTTGCTTTTATCGGTTCCTTTCATTCGTTCTTACGTCTGTTCCGGCCACACGGGGAATCAGTCAAGACCTTTGTTACAGATGACGGTATTAAAGGACGCTTTCTGACCAACGTCTGTCCATTGGTTTTCACCTTTTTTCGTTTTATTATCTGCCTTAAACTTTGACTTGAACTTTGTTTTGCTACTTAGCGATTAAGTCTGCTCAAATATCCTTTCCATATAAGTTATAATACACAAAAACAGCAGCTATAATAAACTTGTGACAGCACCAAACATTCAGCATGTGTCTGTAATTTATTGTGACCTCCACATCTGAACACATTCAGCACATCTTGGAGTAAAATCTCTAGACGTCAATGCGCTGAAATGTTAGCTAGTTACCTCCTTGGGGAGGTTTATTACAAAACACAAGAGACTCCATCAACTTTGAATATTCTACAATACTCACGTGTTTCCCCCCACTGGCCGCAGATGTTATCGCGTGCCATTGATCTTTACCGGCTAATAAGCATTTAAGGCAAAAGGGGACAAGTCGTGGGCCCGGCGCCAGGAGCTCGACTCCAACAGAGGGAGAGAGAATTTGAAACGTTGCCACGGCTTACTTGGTGGTCTGGTCTAGCTGAACCACGTGGGTCGAAAAGGATCAACAAAACCTGCTCAACCCTGCTAGACCTCACCAACGGGGAAATGGGGGCACCATGGCAACCGAGCTGCCAAAAACCATTCCAGTCTTCTCAGCGCTGTTATCAGATCAAAATGGCCGTGTGGACAGATGAAGTGTGCGTTTGTGAATGCAGAAACGTAATGCTGTGCTCGCGACGTGGACCGGGACGGCAAACACTCACAACACTACAAACGTTTTCAAAAACAAATACGGATGTCATAGATACAGAACACGGATGTATTTACATTAGACAGACATGCATAACATGTAGGGCACGATGACCACGTTTCAATGAGACTTGGTGAATCAATAACACAGTGTGACACATTTGTGTTGCTGACGACTCATTTTTAGTAACTTATGTAAAACTGTTGAGCTCAGTGTTATGTTACATAAGTTCTGCCTACGAATAATAAAACCGAAATTTATAAATGTGTGATAAAGTTTTTGTGAGTAGCGTTGATGGTAAAACAAATAATGTGATTTTCGTATTCAGCGTTTTAAACTAAAAGAATTAAAGCGAAACCCAACTTTTGTAAAAATTGTTACATTGTGTCATTCATAGTTACATGCTTTTGTGCCTCAAACACGTTAACGAAGAAAAAGGAGAAGATCTCTAGAAGTATTTAGCATAGACATCAATGAGATATTTCTCAGATATTTCTCCTGACAAAATGAGTCAGAAATCAAATTTATCAAGTCAATATTATTGACAACATTTTCTGATCAAATTTAGAAAGAAAGGAAACGAAGACTAAGTTGAAACTCAAATGAGAAGTCTAAAAAACACCCTCTACTAAAATATGTAAACATTGTAAACTTAACATAATAATGCTAATATCTATAACTCCTTTGACTAGCCCTTAATTCTTTTATTAAGAAAAAGAGAGGACAAGACTTCAGTGTTTCTCAGACATATCAGTCCATCAACCAGACGATTTATAAAAAAGATGTTTGGCTTCTGTCATTACCTGGAGGTAAAATGTGCGGATGGTCAAACAGGCCAAACAGTGTGATAAGAGAGTTCACTCGTTTTACTGCTCCAACACACGCGCCTGAAATCTAGTTCTGAGTGTCGTAATGATCCATATCTTGAAGATTTTGCATTTACCAAAATCTCATTTTTGGAAAAGCAGTGTGGAAGTCAGTGAGGTGCGCACACATGCTATACATGCAAAACTACCACCAAAACTAGGGGGTCAATAAAAATTCCTCAGTAACTTTGGTTATCATCATTTTTTTCTGTCCTGTAGCTCAGTGGTTGTAGGATGGCGCTAGCAACATCAAGGTCATGGGTTCGATCCCAGAGATTGCACATACTACGAATGTATAGTATAATGCAAGTAGCTTTGGATAAAAGCGTCTGCCAAATGTACAAGTGTGATGAGATTCTATGGATTCAGGCTCAGACTCTTGTGAAGGGAATTCGAGTGAAGCTTTGCCGTCGGACTTCAACAGGAATCAGTGATTTTTCAGCAAACCCAAACCGGCTCAGGGTTTGTCACGGAGCTCAAGCTGTGATCGCTGTGCCTGCTAGCTGTGCTTAGTCACTTTTTCTGCTGAACGTGTATGTGTACTCAAACTTTACCAAACAACTGACTGCTTGTGTTTTCACACCAAATCCTTGAAAAAAAAAAACAGGGCTTACAATTCAGGATCAGTCTGACTACTCCACCATCCTGCAAAAAGAACGGAAATAAAACTCATATCAAGTGAGTCTGTTCATCAGTTTGATCCATTTTTAAGCTGCTTCACATCAACATCAAACTTTCCTCTTCTTGTCTAGCCTGTTCTTTCCTCCACCGATAAAGTAAACATGTCGTATGAACAACGGTCATCCCATCGCTCTCTCTCTGGAGTCTACGTGGCGTGTGCGGCATGCGGATCTTTGATGCGATTCTGCCACGGCCCGTTGCCCTCTAATGTCCCCTGAAAAGCCACGGTCATGCCACCCAGACGCCCAACACTTGTTAGCAGCAGATGGTGAAAGCATTTAGAGAGGGTCATTTAGAAGCAAGACCGCAGGAGTCTGCTGACCTCTTCATACACAGGTGATTTTTCCAGCCGTGTTCACCTGGTTGCAATACACACTGTTAAATCATTTTCTTTGTTTTCATAAAACAAAATAAACAGAACAAATAACACGAGAAGCAACATCAGAGTATCTCACAAAATAGGACGTCTTCCTTTCCCAAAATTCCTTTCTCTTGGTTTTCCAGACTACCATTGACTGTTCTCTCACAAAGACCACAGCTACAAACATCTGAGCGATCTTCCTGCAGTTGTGATCCGTTTGCTCGAGCACAAACGTGTCATGGTCTTTCACTCCCTGTCCGTCTCTCTCTCTCTCTTTCTTTCAGTCTTAATCTTCCTCTACAAGTCAACGGTGATGTGTTGTGACATCTCCGGCACCTGGCTTAGGAGTCTGGATTATTTGTGAGGTCTGTGGAAAGCCACCTCGCTGGTGTCGCTCAATCGTTTTACAGGCGTCCGTCACGGATCAAGTCTGTCAAGCTCGCGTGTGCGTCTGGAGATGGCGGATTAATTGGACCTGACAGGACCAGAGTGCACATTTCAAACCGCCAGAAAAACAATCAGAATAACAGCCATCCGCATCCAGCGTAATTCAACACGTTAGGTCTCCTTTTCCCTTATTTCGTAATTCCTGTGTCACCTTTGCAGGTTGCATTTCTAATTTGACTTTGTAATCACTGGACTCAAGTTAAAATTACAAGCACTGACATGTGCAGTCTATCGGTCACAATATCAGCAGGAGTCGCGGTCATGAGTGGTTGCCAGGGTGTTACTATATAGTTGCTATAGAGTACTAATTGACTGTAGCTTTGTAGTCGCTAGGGTGTTGGACAGAGTGTTGCAATCCAGTTCCTCAGAGATGACGTATTTCTGTAGGCTAACACGGAAGTTAGCGACGTGCTGGTTCCCTCGACAGAAAGTTTATGCATTTTTCCCAAAGACTTCGCAAAAAACAAATGTTCAAGACGTTAACACGTTTTGTCTATGAAGACAATCTTTACAGATTAACACAATATTTGCTATTTTTAAAGCCTAAATACAATCGGCAGAATTAAAACGCTAGCATGAAGCTATAAACAGTCTACACAACGGCCTTTCGATATCAACGTCACCAACACCAAAACTTCATCAACTTTATTAAAAAAAAAAAATTTCTCCGAGAATGAATCACCAACAATGTTTTTGAGATTTGTGCCCATGTTGCACTATTGTAACACCTCTATTCAACTAACAAGAGTTTACAAGCCGACATTTATCAACGAAAAAAAGTGTTTTATCTTTATTCTGAGCTGAGCTCAAGATCTTCTATAGTATTTCATCTCTTCCGTCCAGGAAAGCCTGAATGAAGTTCACTTTTCCAGCAGACCTCATGATCATATAAGCCATAATTGTAAACTCCACCTAGCCCTGAACGCTACCCTCAATCTCTGTAAGATGAAGTGCTGGACATCTGGATGGACGCGTGTGTGGCTCAGGGCGCTCTGGGTCTAATAAACGCTTCTGAGAAAGCTTCAGCTCCAATCTAGATTGAGTTTTTGTTTTAAAGTGCTCTGAAACACAACAGCTGATAGTCACCTCTGCCATCTCCTGCACAAATCGCTTTTATTACCAGGAGAGGTTCGTGCCAAATTGTACCATTCCTCTGTTTTCTTTTTGCCCGTCTCAAGTTCTCGGATTCTTTCAGCAAATTTGTTATTCCTATTTTCTCTCTCTCACGCATAATAAATGCCGTCTTGTCTTCATAACTTCATGTTAGAAAGCCTCATTTGTCACTGCTTTATTTATGTTTATACAAGGCACCACGGGGAAGATGGCGAGTTGAGAAAGTGCTCATGACGTTATTACAACCCCAAAATAAAGACTCTGTTTTGAGTTCCTCGTACTTGTATTGCTCTCCTATAGTCAGGATTATATTTGCAATATAGAAAAGAACAAACTTACGCCGATTCTGCTTTTTCGTTCCACACGATGAACGTGAATGGTGACCGAGACTAAACATCGTCTCTAAACATCTTGATAGCAATCAATAAGTAAAATGATGCATTGCTATATTTATAATTATATATCGCCCGTGAAAGGCGTAGGACCTTAAAGCCGTTGTTTAGTTAGCGGTTTTGGCTAGTGCAGTAACTTTATCTACTTTATACTGTAATGTTCTTAATGGTGAACGAGATGATTTAATTGGAATTGATCCAAGAGCTTCTGGTTCTGGTCATCACAGGATGGGCCGGGTCTCACCTGCGTTTATCTGTTTTGGAGGCGGCGTTGCTTTGGACGGCGGGATACGGATGTGTGAGACCATATCTATAATGTAAATAACTAAATGTCTTATATCGGCTCGCGCTGTTCCAATATGGCGGACGGCCTACGTATAGCGGCCCATAGAAACAGATGCTAGTGTATATAGCATATATATGTGTGAGACTTGTACTGCCAGCGGCGCAGTGTGTAAATGCTGGGATGTCAAGGGCTGGGTCAGCTTGTTTTAGGCTCTGGGCAGTGCAGACAGCCCAATAAAAACACATCCACACCCACACAACATGAGGATCTAAAAATACACCACACCACAAAAAATTCTCTGCTCAACATGAAGCGCTTAGACTTACAGAAGAAAGAGAAACTGAGGATTGGTGAAAGAAGAAGCTTAACCTTTAGAAAATCATCGACCGCAGGAGGTCATAATTACAGACATTCTTACATGAAACATCAAGTTAATTTTATGTTGGATAATTATATGTCATGGTTTTCCTACTGAAGAACATGGAATTTCAGAATTTATTGCCTAAAAGAGTTAGGGCTCTGTTGATCGAAGACCCGTGTAATGTGTCTTTATCACATGAACGTCATCCCAAAAAAACATTATTATTATTATTCACAGAAATGCTAAACAGGAAAACTATTTAGTTCCCTTAAGAACCATTCACTCAACCGTTCTTACTTGAAGCATTTCTCTTTTCTACTTTTTATAACCTAAAGAACCTTTTTCAGCTCCAAAGAACCTTTAATCAAATGTTGAACGTTCTTGCTGAAATAATTACCCGCAAATAGTCGAAGAAAGACAGAACGAAAGAAAGAAAGAAAAACGAGGGTGGAAGAGAAAAAAGAAAGAAAGAAAGAAAGGAGGATGGAAGAGAGACACTTACTCTTGAGGGGTCATACTCTTGTCTTCTTCGGGCAGTCAGGTCATCATAGGATGGGGCGGGTCTCACCTGCTGAAGCTGATTTCTGATTTGCTGCAATCTGTTTTCATTACTGCAACACACAAGACAGACGAGAGATCATCAAAACATCTTTAGCAACCTATCAAATGAGTGTTTCACACATGCTAAACTTACTACACAACACATTTGATCATTTCAATGTAAATGATCAAATTAAAAACGCACAATACTGTGTTCATAAACTATCATTTAACCAGCGGAAACTGTACGTCACAGTTAAAACAGTATGTGTCTATATGCGCATTCACTAGAACTTAATAAGCTATTTGGTTTGTCAAATGTTTTAAATAAAAGAAACTATGCTTGAAGAGAAATTGTGTATTAATAGTGTATTAAATAATCCATGTTAAAAACACACACACACCATCAGTAAGCTTAATAAAAGCACAGATGTAACCTCAGGGCATGTATTGATTCAGAACAGGACAAGCGTTATGAAATCAGCGCTTGAATTGCTTCAACTTTCTCTTTAACAGAACGGTACATTAACACTTCAAAATGGAGAAAAACCTGTGGATTCTGGTCCCGACGCGCCATCGTCTCCACAAATCTTAATGTTCCCCAAAGTGCCATTCTTAAACAATGTGTTCTTTATTCAAACATATTGAGAGATAGTTCGCCCCGACAATTCAAAAGAATAATGTCGATCAAAACATTTCTCAAAATATCTTCTCTTGTGTCATATACAGGTTTACAACTGTATCAAAAGTGTGATTGAAAGCATATGAAAAACATTAACTGCAGACATAGCATAACACTGAACTTAGAAACTTCATCTACAGATGCTGCAAAGTCAAGAATAATTGAAAATACACGAGGCTGCGATCTAGAAGCTGTTGGAGGACACGGAAAGCAGGAACATCATCCATTATCTAATCCCACAGAACGCAATTAAAGCTGCCATTCTGATAGAGAGTACACACGACCCTCTGAATGAGAAACACCATCAATGTTTCATTAGCTGCTGCTGGGAGACCCGTCAATTATATTCATATTAGTTACACCACGAGGGGACACCGCTTGTGAAAACTTTAAGGAGAGAAACGGTGCAACCTGCTCCTCTTTTGAATTAAAAAGCGTCTGACGGCTGCCTGTCATCACCACTTCATGTGGCGGGTTTTGACGGGGTTGCCACACACACTGGAGAAAGTGTAAAGATATCACATTCCTTGCTTTGAGTCCAAAAGATTAGATGAACTGCAATCTCAGATTATCTACACAGACTCGGAGTGTTTCCTGCTGATGTGAGCGACTTGTTCAAATTGCAGTCCAGTAAAGTTAACAAGTGCTTGTGTTGTGTAACAGAAAGCAGCGCTAGCAATTAGCTTCAATCCTCCATTTGTTTAACATGCGTCTAACATGCATCCCTTTAAAGGCTTTTCACTACACATCAAATTGTCTGTGTGAAAAACAGCTCAGACAGAAGTTAAAACTAAATGAATCTTTCAGCTAATCTTCTGTACCTAAAACAAGACGGATAAAACCAGCACTCTTTCATGCGATGTTTTGAATAAAACAGTCCGAACTAAATGTTAAAACATAACAATGCAACTCATTCACACAAATGTCTGAATAAAAACAGAGCGAACTCAATTTTATTTAAATGATTTGTATAAAGATGGGGTGGACAAAATCTTCAAACAACGCAACTCCTTAACAAAATCTTCTGTATGAAAATAGAGCAAACTGAAATTTAAA
>NC_136771.1:24159648-24280205 GCF_947034865.1 Barbatula barbatula
GCTGGATCTGCTCGGCCCTGGAGCTCACAGGTGCCGTCATTAACTTTCCTGTTGTCATGACAATCGGCACGTATCCTTTTCTCTTGATTGCGGTTAGAAAACCTAGAAAATTCTATTGGTGTGATACAATGTTTCCAATGTGATTTCTGCATAAATAAATTGTGACATTTTAGCATTGCCTCACCCCTCAACACAAAAACTGTCCAAATTCAGCAGCGTAAGATATAACAAACACAAACAGTCATAATTATGTAGATTTTCAAACTCAATCTTGAACAACGAAACCACTGAGAATTCAATTACATTTCTGCAAGCGCGTGCTCTTAAAAGCCAATGATAATCCCAAAACCTCCATTTTCCAAGCATCCCAAATTTCTTTTTAATTTGACACAGACACCACTCGAGGCATCAGCGTACAGACAAAAACGCACATGCATGTTTGCTCAAGATAAGCCACGACAACATGATCCATACACTGGCCCACGAGCGTTACGAGGGTCCGGTCGGATCCAGCGCTGTCGCGTTTCTTGTTTCAATAGTTCTCAGCCCCACACACGCGCTAATGACTGTATTTATCTCATTAGGCTGGAGCGATCTTATACCAGCAGCTGGCAATGCTAGCTTTGCCTTGCCCTTAAGCACTCTCATTAAAATCGGTCAGCGGTTTGAATATCAATGTGCCGGTCCTGCTAATACTGTAGCCGTCACTCACACACCTACATCACACAGCACGGAGATCAAACGTCTCTACACATCTTACATCATATGAAGTCATCACATCATTCCAGCTCGGTTACAAATTTGTAAAATGCTAACTAAAACTTAACAATATACAACAGTAAATGATAAAAAAGAATGAAATTGATAAAAAATAAATGACAAATTCAACAAAGGAATAATTGGGATGCTGAACAATTCAACAATTATTAGATGATCGATTAATTCAATCGATTAAACTGATCGACTGTTAAATAAACAATGGAATGATCAAAACCGCATATAATATTATCTGACATTAAAGTGCACACTAGTGCTTACACACTGGACGAATTGCCGTGTTTGCTAACCATTGTACTGTAATAACTGTAGTAGTAACTTTCAATAAAGGGAAATTCACGCTAGCCAAGATATCATTCAAAGAGCTTTCCCAACATTGCCTTGCAAGTCAGCCAGTTAGCCATGAAAACACACTTGACTGTTCAATTTGCCTGGAGCGCTCAGGTGGATTCGATTGTGGTTGTAAATGCGAAACATGGCCATGGAAGCTGATTACACTTCTAAGAGTTGTTAGCATAAGGTTGAGGTATGTAGCCCTGGGTAGCATGCTAACGGTTTAATACGGTCTAAAGTGGTTTTGTGAAGTGAATTACAATTACTTTGATCGTTAACCTCAGATTAAGTCCGTCTATTTAGCTCTTGGGAGACTTTACGTTCAGATGGCGGAAATGACATGCTAACGTTTAGCAGAGACTGCGCAGCAGGTATGTCGATGAGAATTGCTAGAATGTTTCGCAATTACTAAATCAAAAGGGAAAACGGTTGTAACGTAACCCACAATATAACATCAGCTATTGAAAGAAGGTTTTTCTGTTGCAGTTCTGGCTGTCCTCGGCTTATCGATCGACTCAAGTTTACTGAGTGCTGCAATTCATCAGTCTTAACCAGAAGCTTGTGTTTTAGCAGCCAAAGCTTTGGTTTTCTCAGAGACAGACGTGGAGATCTATGGACACCTGGGATGTCCTAAGCTGATCATTATGTTGGCATACATTAACACCCACATCACCCCCGTCTGGATGATTTTAATTAGTTAAACCTGTCAGGGGCGGCTCAGCATCCCTGATTCTGGTTCCCATCTGAATAAATGTTCTGTACTGTGCTGGAGCCATGACACGGTGACGGATTCACCATAATTATATTACTTATTCATGTACCTGTGTTTCATTTTGAGGTACAACCATAATAGCACAATAGTATGAAATGCATTTTTAAAACGGTCCACAGTACATTATAAACATGGTAATAACATGCTGCTTTTTGGTACTTTTCAGAGACGTTAAGTACATTTGTTTGCATTTATAATTTCACGGAACTTAAGCTAAACTACAATAGACGAAAACCCAGCGCTAAACAAAAACACCATATTGTAAGAGGATATACCAGTGTGTAAAAAGCATTTCCCACGATGCTCAGCAATAATTGATTATGCAAATTGTTGTTTGGTTATCAAGGACAAACCGAGTGCAATTCAGAAGAGAAGAGATTGAAATGTGCAGTAACACAAGATTAGACTCAATAAATGAGTGAAAGCGAGAGAGTTTAGAGATTAAATGCGGGAATAGAAACAGCCTGCGCCTCGGAAACACAGTAAAAAAAGGATTACCGCGCTAATTCCAAACCAGTGAGTAGGTGAAGCTAGATCTCAAATCCTCTTGCATCATTAACCATTACAGAAATCACAGCACAAGCGACGCAAGCGATCATCAAAACATTTGAGTTCATAAGAAAATAGAAAAGAATGGTACAGCTGGCTCAGGTGTAAGGTGGCATGTGTCCATCCATCACCAAGCACACATCGATCAAGCAACTGATGATTGGATGTTGAGTTGTCACGGCGACACTTGGTATGTCACTCTAAACTAGTGGATGACCGTCTCTCATATTCAGAAGATGTTCATGGACCTCTCACCATATCATATCTGTTTCCGTCTATAGAGAGAAAAATTGTTTCCATTTGAAAAATTAGCTAGATTTGAAATACTAGAGACAGTCTGATATAGGTGGAAATGTACAACAAATCATCCTAAAAGAGAAACCGGTGAGAAAATGGTGAAGTTTATTTACAACATTTACGGTTGTAAAACTCATCACACATAAAAAGACCAAAAAGGAATGAAAAAATATACATGGAAATGTATAGCAACAATGCTAAAGTAATAAGCGTTTAATTGCTTAAATAATAAAACATTTGAACTAGCAAAGTGAAAAGCAGCATAAAATTCAACAAGATAAAATATTTATTTTATTTATATAATTAAAAATAAATGCAATTTTATTTTTAATTTAATTTTATATTTGTTATCAGTTATTCAGATTAAAATATTTTTTCACATTTTATTTTGTTTATTGCCTTATTTGATCAAAACTACACAAAACTTTGCCGTAACGCATATAACTCTCAATGTGTTTTTCACAGTTTTTAACAGTCTATTGCGTTGTACAGATGTATTCGAGCATTTTTCTATAAAAACTAAATCTTTTTTCATAGTGTATCACAAGCCACAACATCCTCCCGCTCTAAATCCATTAAAAAAATATTCAACAATAGTAGACGCCGCACGATGCATCTGCAAAGGAAGGGAATTTTTATAATCGTAGCACTCGCTTATATTAAAGACACGTGAAAGTAAAGGTTAATGTGATTTGACCACTTCCAGACCAGGCGTGTCTCTGATGGGAAAGATGCTGTTAACCTTTACCGTCAGAGTGGCGTTCCCTGAGCTCAGACCTGCTGGAGAAGAGTCCATCAATCACAGAGTCCGTCTCATAATGAGCGAAGACGACGGCCGCTATAAGAACCTGAGCGTGTCACAGGATACCACTTGTGGTTTAAACGGTAAAGCTGGACACACTCAGAACATATAAGCTGACAGCATCACTCTCTTACACCCACAATAATGCAGTATCCATTCATCATTCCTGCTCAAAACACATCTCTCTTTTATTAGAATTACAGTCTTTATTTAGCGTCACATGGCCAGCTGAATATTTTCAGTGTATATCATTTCTGTGACTTTCACATGATGTTGTCACATGACCTTTCCCCCCCGCAGGAACTTGCGGTTCTGCTCTGGGCATTCTAGTAAAGGGCTTTATTGTAAATAAATGTTTAGGATGAATTACATTTTTGGAAAAAACTCTGTTGTTTTTTATTAGTGGAATGAACTCACAGACAAAGCATCGCTGTTGGAAAGAAACCTTCCATCTCCAAAACCGATGCTTTTCAAGAATACATTATACACATACATTATACATTATATTAGCGAATCTGTGATGTTTTGCTAATGAATCAGAAAAAAAGAGGGTTTGGAACCATTGCGGCTCTCAAGGCAAAATGTTGAACATGATCAAACTAGGGCATGAACGACCTCACATTTCTTGAAGACTATTATGTGATAAAGTCACGTCGATGTCGACAAGTCGACGACGTCCTTAATAAATAAAATCAAAGCGAGGGAATTCATGTTTTGCACTGGGATTGGATGGTTGTGGCCAAAAACACTTGTGTGTGCGTGCTGGTTTCGGGAAAGTAGCGAGATTCGTGAGTGTGGATCGGCTGGAAACTTTTCTATCACATGATGCTACGGGAGCTCAGCAACGGTCAAATTTCAAAAGTAAATATATTAAAGCGCCAATATATGAATTTCTTGTGACTAAATATTTTTTTATCAACGCTCACACATAGGTTGTTGTTAATACGTCTTAAGTCAAAGAGCATACGGGTCGAATGACCATAAAACATGGCGGACGCAGTCTGTCCCAAATGTATTCATACTTCTCCCACTATATACAATACAGAACGTACTGTTTAAAGGCCGACAGGTACTTGTACGTGATTTCAGACAAAGCCAGTTTAAAAATCACATGACCCACGACTATTCGACAAGCTTCAAAGGTTGCGTCAGAGCATTAATATAATATAATAAATATAGCAAAATATCTAGTACAGGAACATTTCACGTAAACAAAAGAAAGCTGCATTTGTTTTCAAAAGTTGCTCTCTAGTAAAATTGGCCCATTATTGTCTTGAACTGTCGCTTTGAGTTGGTGAAATACACACGGGCTTTAACGCAGGCTAACATTAAACATCTTAAGGATTAAAACCTCTCACGGATAATTTAGCTTAAGCATTCCTCTCGCTTCCAAAACACTTTTCAAGACACAGAAGTGAATTCTAGAGAAGTTTAAAGACACCAGTGAACCTATAATCAAACCCTCACAAGCAAACAGGAAGCGCAGGGCCTGCCACCAGCGATTAGGTATGCAAACCCTCATAAATATTAATAAGACTCTTCGGTTTCCCTGTATATATAAATATGTGTTTTTAGTCCATAACGCCTGACTGACGGAACACATCACCGTGAATAAATGAGGAAATGGCTGCAGTGGGGGGGGGTTCATTTCAGAAACAGATTTCAGTAATTATCCTCTCGCGGTGCTGCGCCGAGCGATTGGGTTCACGGCATCATGTGTTCACACACGAACAGGAAATGGAAAGCGATGCATCCGTGTTGCACCCTGCTGAGGCATGTTTGTGATTCCAAATAGAAGAAATAATTACATAATTGTCAATAAAACAGTTATGGATTCTTTTATAAACACCTATGTGTGGTTGTACGCACACCGATTGCAATAACAGTGCACTTAATGTCAAAACATACGGCATTTAATTGAGAGTTTTTGTATACGAAGCAAGTAAACAAACAAGCTACTTGGCGTGTCACAATTTACATATTATATTATATTATATTGCTGCCTCATATCTCAACATTTTCATTGTTGTCATGAATCATTATTATTAGCCATTCTTTATGTATGTCACTGGGTTTTGCCAATATCTAACCAAAATAAATGATAAAAAGTGCTCGTCAACATCGACAACACAGTATTTAATCATTTAAACAGTACAGTGTTCCTAAAAAAGGAATTTGGACATCCAAGGTTGCGGAAAGCACAGCCACGATTTAATGTATATTAAAATGTCATACTTGTTAATACACACATATATAATTGTCAATAATTTATAACACTTTTAAAATGTTGCTTCAGGAGCCACAATGGTTACGACGGTCTCTGCATCCTTTTGAGGGGGATTCATGCACCAATAAAATGAGAAAATACCAAAAAAGCTAATGTAAAGATGAATTTGAGTGACAGCATTATTTATTATTCAGAAAAGTTTCACAGGATACTGGATAATATTGTCAATGCAAATTCGCCGATCAGGATGGTTGTTTAATGAAAGCCTGATATCGTGGCAGCCCTACTTTCATTATTTGACAAAAGAACGCTTCTTAAAATCATAAATGAACCCATATGTACATTTCTCTGAGGGTTTGAAATCTAACGTAAAAAGCGTCAATACTCCCACATCACTACAATACATACATCTTACTTACAGACTGATTCTCAAGGTCACTTTTTAGGTAATTGACAATATTAAATATATTATAATCGTAGAGAAATCATCATATTAAACCTATTGAGGTGTTGATGTGGAGAAGAGAGACGTCCCCATTGGGCGGCTGTTTGCCGAGGATGGTTTTAACCGGTCGGTTAGTATGAGCCGTTTTATAGCTCATGTAACTTCAGGGCTCGTATTCATGTCACATTTGAATGTTTCTCTCAGGAGTCATAAAAACCTCTGCAGGTAGACAGCATTAGACGTGTTCGCCGTAACTTCTCACAATTACAAGCTTATATTATCTTTACGGCATTCAGCTGGAGCGTATACAAGTTAGCACAACGGTGAAGATACGTAGCAGCACGTTATTTAAGTTTGCGATCTGTAATGTTTTGGTTGAACAACAAACCAAAATCCGTAAACTGCAATTTTACGTTTCAAAGAAAGTTAAAGACTGTTGCTTTAAATAACTCTCTCTAAATACCACAAACTGTAAGGCCATCACAAACTCAACGGTGTTCAAAACATGTCAAGTATCTACAGGAAGCATGTTTATTTTCTTTGAAATCAGCCTGAGATTAGTGACACGCCACCTTTAAGCAAATTAAAGAATCATCTCTACTTCAGATTACTGCCAAAGCCATCAGCTCGCTCACAAACAAGCGTCATGAGGGGTTTTATACCCACACTAGTATACGTCTAACTCGTGCTGGCTCAGGAACACAAGATAAGGGCAGCGGGATGCATTCTGGGTAGAGGAAAACAGCCGTGTTAATTGGCTTGATGCCGCGGCATAACACAGAATTGAGATCCTGTTTTATGTCGTAAAGGGATGAAAGTTAGTTTGACACTGAACAGAACTGTGTTTAAAAATGGTGCTTCGAAAACGATATTGTCTATGGAGTAGTTTTAAATAACTCTCTCTAAATTTTTACTCATGGCATCAACAACCAAACGAATATCACACATACTGCTTAGAAGAACCTCAAATAATATCGATAAGCTCCATTAACAAAACATATACATTAGGTTGCAATAGATTCACATAATAGATTAAAGTGTTTTTTTCTAATACATACAACCATCCAAAACTCTCGTTCTTATACACTCGCTCCCTAAAATAAAGTAAAAATGTTATATTCAGCTTTTCAAATTGGTTTTATGGTTTGCACGAGGGAAGACATCAGATAAAAGCGGTGAAGGCAGGCGGCCAAAAGAAGGAAGCATAAATCTTAAAAAACCTGAACCTCTATTGACACTCATCCCACAATTCCATCTGTAACTGCAACCCAGACACACAACACATCCGTCTTCAAAACCACACGATAAACACGACTAACAAGGAAAGAAACGAAAATCACCAATTTCTAAGATATTCAACGTCTAAAGCTAAACGATCAATCTCTCTCTTTTGTGCATCTGATTTACTTCAATGGGATCTGAAAAGCATTGGCGACGACTTTGCCGTTCCATTGAAACTGTGGCGTAACACAATGGCTAATTAAGCCATTTTTCAAGTTCAATAAAGAAGCAGATTGGACGGCAGAGAAGGCTGGCAGTACCCACGCTGAAGCATCCAAGCCGTTCAATGTGACTGATAGTTGGCTGCGGGTTCGACTGCGTATGTATTTCAGAGAGTTTCATCAGCGTTAAAGAGGCAAAAGAACACTTACGGTACTTCACCGCACCTCCAGACACGACAGTCACGCGTCACTTTGACCTCTACGTTAAACGTTTGCAGGCTGACACTTTAACAAAGTTCCTTATATTAGGATGTTCAAGCTAAGAACAGGATAAAAAATGCTGCTGATGCTTCCAAACGTCACAAAAACTATGAAAAAGGTTCTTTTCTTTTCATCTCTAAAAAAAATTACGTTGTCACGTTCCACAATCCAATCAATTCTCAAATAATAGAAAAAACGAGTTAGCAAAATGGCTAAAGCTATAACCTCCCAAACAAAAATGTAATACAGGACGTTTTCTTCGCAAACACAAGGACAACATCTGTCGCAGATATACTGATCGATACACACTGAGAGGTGAAAAGAAGCTTTGTAAGGGGCGTAGACGGTCTCATTCCTACTTAAGAGAGACATGTGATGTCCTTCAATCATCTTCATCTCACGTCTCATGTCTGTCAGAATGAAGATGATGATCCAAATACAGGAACCTCAAACACAAGTTGATCCAAATGAAAGGTGTGGACGTCACTGTATATCTTCTCTGCCTCAATGTATTTATACATCTCGTAATGACAGTGTATGGTTACTTCACTTTTCCATCCGTGATGCTGTAATTACCGCAGGGCCTCAGTGCGCAGCTGCGTCAGGGGACCCACTGCTTTGAATCTAAATCCCAGAGCTTAAATCTGACAAAACAGTGTGTTTTGCTGTAATTAAAGGAGCTGTATTGTGTGATTTTACGTTTCCACATTCAAAATCATTGTTGATGTGTATTAGTCTGGCGTCATTTCAGATGAAATGTCTGGATTGTTAGTCTTCAGACGTTGCTGTTAAACTGTGTGTGTGTGTGAATCTGACATTGAATTGTGGGACTTAATACCTCAGCAATCCAAATCCCTTTTTCTTGCTCTTTTTCTCCGGGTCTTCGGCCTCGTCCTTCTTCCCCTTTTTCTCTTTCTTCTTCTTGGTTTTCTTCTTCTTCTTCTTGTCGTCATCGAGTTCCTGACGCGAGGAGCTGCTAGCGGGCGTGTCTCTTCCGGAGTCGTCTTCAGAGCCATCTGTTAATGAAGAACATGTTCAATTACAGATTCTAGAAAAACTATAATTACGATGTCAACCTTTAAAGTTATTTTACGCCCCCCCCCTGTAAAAATTGCCATTTTAAACAGTTTTAAAACATGTTGGCATAATCTGTAAATATTCATTCGTGGCCTTTTTAATTTTTTGGTTTTCTTCAAAATTTATTTAAATTTTTTATTTAAGCCAAATCTCATATCCCATTACATGATAACTGTATGTATTTTTTTATTAAAATCACAAAAGTAACACGTAACCCGTCGTAAAACTCCCAAACATTGCAAACAAATCATCATCGCATTCATGAAACTCTCTATTATCTGTATATGCACAAAGAAAAGTTAAACAAAATCCCTTTATTGTACCACGAGCTCTATATATGTTTCGTTTAGATTTACGCCTCCTGTTGCATTGAATGAGGTGCGAACATAAACTCTTCCTCGACAGAAGCAAAATACTTGACATTTATTCATAAAGTCTGAAACCTCAAAGTTCTGAATTGAAAACAGGTCCGGCGTTTTCTTCACCTCTCGCTCCATTTCTCATTAGGAAGAGGTCTGTAGCATCAAAAGAAATGGAGGAAAGCTGATATCTGCTCTTTCAATACGTCTCGGAGTGAATCGGTGATTCTAGGTTTTGCTGAATCACCCCTCGCTGGCGCACAACTAAATGAGTCACCGCGAGTCCGATTCATCTGTGGAAATGAGCCCCTAAAGTGATGGAGCTTTTCTAATCCACTGGCAGCCAGCCGCTCAGAGATATCCAAATTAATTTTTATACCGCCTTAAAGTCCACCTGAAATGCCATTTTGACACATTTAATTTCCATAATGTGACATGTTTCTGAGTGAAACGCAATATACCACGGGAATCATTTTCCTTTAAATGCTGGAAATTGATGGTGAAAACCGGCTGTATTTTGTGGAGGACGGCTTTGAGTCAGCATCTGTGTTGAAAAGGTTTTCTGACCTGGACTTGAAGGCCAAGTTAATCATCCAAAGCATTCGGATGCATCTCAATGGTAGACGGTTTTTATTATATACAGCGAAAAACTCATCATTTAATATTAAGCAATGCAGTTTTCTAATGTCAAAAAATACAACTTTATTTATACCCAAAATATGATCAGCTTTTCTAATTAACATGTACTGAAAGGTGTTCACAATATAACATGCATTGGGAGATGCACTTTAGGCATTTGGCATCGTGAGATGCAGTGGTATGTCATTTATTTTAACTGTTTACAAATGTTTGGCAAGTTTATCATCAATTTTCTACTGTCCTGAGCAACATACTTTCTAGTATGCAGAATGCATGTTTTTGATGAATTGAGAACATTACATTTGTGAACAATAATTATGGCATTGCCATTACAGAAACCTACTGAAGCACACCACGTTTCAATATTGAATAATGGAATCATACGAGACAGAGATTAATAATGACACGTGGAATTCATTTATCACGCGTTCGATGTGAACAAATCAATAGCTGGCGCACCGAGGAGTTACCAGACCCCGCCCACTCATGACAAAATGCATTTAAAGGTGTACTATTATGTTTTTATGTCAGTTGTCCTGATCCATAAATACACATTTTAATGTTGTGTATTTATTGAACCCCACAAATACAGCCGCAGAAATGTCAATTTCAGTATTATTTTCATCTCTAGGTATGTATTTAAGGAAAACGATGAATAAAAAATATTATAAAAGCGTCTGCCAAATCCATAAATGTAATCAAGTTATTTTGCCCATTTTTGAGATTATGGTTATTTAACACGATTACACAATGACTTTGGAAACATGGCCACTAAATACATCCATTATTAATAGATAAATGACTTAAACTTAAAAAAAATGAGTATGAGTGCACACATAAAAAATAATAAACAACAAGCAAGACAATCCTTGCAAAACGGAATGTGGCAAAGTAATTGTTTTACCTCGATCATCATTTTGTTTTTATATTTGTTGAAAGACATAATAAATGTAATAAGATGAATTAAAGGTTTTTAATTAGCACTGCCATCATCAATAAACTAAACATTATATATTTAATCAAAGCCACAATTTATTTACAGACTATTCATATTTCTATATTTAATTATAAATATATTGTATGTTTACTTTATATATATATATATATTCCACTTTCAATGGTGTTCAATACTGCATGTGTACTACTCTCTGAACTTACCGTCCTCGGCTTCTGAGGGTCCGTCATAGGATTTGTCAATGGCGTGACGGAAGCTGAGGTTGCAGCCGCGGCCTCTCACCATATGCAGGCGCGGGCGATGGAAGGGCACCTCGTCTTTGCTGACCTCCTCCATCGCTGTCTGAAGACTCTCCAGAGAACTGGACTTCTGCAGGCCCAACCTGGGCCCCAGCGCCGTCCCGTTAGAGGACAGGGGTTCTGAGACACGGACATGGGGGATTGTTAGTGAAAGATGGAGGGATGGATACATGGATGGAAGGGTGCTCCTGAAGTCACTTCTGTATTCTTACTTGTAATTAGTTCTAATGACTTCAATTTGAAAATTGCGGAAAGAAAATAAGGAATAAGTAGACGTCTCCTAATAGTGTATATACTAAGATAACATTCATGTTGGTCTTAAAGAAGACTTTGCAGCTGGGTCAGTCATGAATTGAGCATTCCACAGCTGTGCGATGAGCTGAAAGAATAATGGATTTGGACACATACAAAGAACAGACAGAGATGAAACATGTACAGAGGGATGAAGCGGAGGGGGCCGAGATGGGTGCATGATGAAACCTCAAGGTGAAGGTGAAACGGTGCCGCGTAATAAATGAGGCGTTGCAAATGCCGACCAGACGTGCACGGACACCAGCAGGAGAAAGAATAGCAGAAGCGTTGCAGGGGTGAGGACGGATGAGAGGAGCATTAGATGAAGTATGGAGAGATACACGACACAAGCAGCTGAGAGCAACGACAACAGGAAGAGCTGAAAGATCAGGATGAACGTGGACAGGAGAAGCAACTGGAACGGCAAGAAAGCGAGAGCGTCACTTTCTGGAAGGGTAAAAAAAATCAAACAAAAGAAGAACTCAGTGCTTAGAAGGGTCAAAACGGCATGCAATAAAAATGCACATCATGCAGTTAGGACATGGTTTCATGATTAAAGAAAATGTGATCGCAAGTAGCAAAAACATCGCAAAATACTGGAACAAATGACCAGATCCAAACTAATAAGATCTCTCTCTAAATAAGATGCGAAAATATCAAAAATAAATGTTTGCAATTGCCGGATGATTGAAGTACTTTGGGAAAAGTGTGAAAATTTCTTAAATAATTGAATGGTTAATATAATATTTCAATATCCTTCCAATTGATTTTAGGAACTTAAATTCAACTTTTAAGCAATTTGTTAAATTCTGTCAAATCTGACAGCTATTGCATAAGATCACTAAAAGGTTTCGTTTTAATATCAGGTTTTGTGTTGATTGAATCACAGACATCAGTGACATTACACAACTCGTTGTGTTTTACGGACAAAACAGAGTCTTCAAATGTTTTCAAGTCCGTCCAGCTGCGATCTGGTACATAAAAGCCTCATACTGAGAAAAACAAGAAATCACATGCGAATCACATGTGTGCTTTGTGTAATGTGTAATCTTACGGCTCATCAGAATGATTGGGTTAAAAGTGATTTTGTTCTGTTTTACATCTTCTCATTCCATCTTTAACCGGATCTTACGATCCAAGCAGTGATATGCAATGTTTAAAAACGCAAACTTCCATTGCCTGAGGTTCAGAGAAAACAAAACTGTAATCTAAACACATGGCCCTCACTGGGAGTCAGTCTTAACCAGCACAATATGGCTGCTTTTTTTACTTGAATCCACAACAAACTAGAGCAGCCAGATGAAGAGAAACCGACAGCAAAACTAGGAAGCTTCAATTGGGAAACTGTATACCGTCATTATCGCAAAAGAGGAAAATAATGAGACGAAACAAGCGAACGGGTCCACAAACAAACAAACAAATCACCAGAACCGCAGGGCCAAAGCTGGGCGACAGAGGCGAGGAGAAACAGAGAACAAGAGGAGTGCAAAAAGCACAGAGAACCGCGGAGAAGCCCGTGAGCGGGACGGACTCTGTGAGTGCTCTTCATTTGGAAAGAGCGATGAGATGGAGAGAGAGAGAGAGAGAGAGAGAGAGAGGTGAAGGGGTGAGAGGTGCTGGAGGAAATGTAGATATGTTGGAGGGAAGCCAGAGAGAGAGAGAGAGAGAGAGAGATGCCTCCAGCGGCTCTCATCCATTCTCTTAATGGACATGTTCTCTTCTCCTGTGGAACGGGACTTGGCTCTTCATCACAGCAACCGCACAAAACGCACACAGACACACACACACTGTGCTTTGTTGCAGTTACATACGCATCCGGCTTTGCTTTACTCGACATTAAATGTCTTCACACATAAACTATTAATGTAACATCATCATCAACTGTATCTTTCAAACAGGAGTGTAAAGATACGCTCAGCTCACCATTCAACACGATGCTGGGTTTACCATTACTATCGCATCACAATATTTGTAAACAAATATATATATATATATGAAACTGAAGATTTTCCCCTAAAGCATAAACAAAATAACAAATTTAACCAAAAACATTTTAAAGAATTGACAACATTCAAGATTTAATTCAAACACTTATGTAACTCTGTGGTTGAAAAATCAAACTCAATTTTAACATAAAAATATAAAAATATACTGCCATATAGCTCTACGATACATATCTTAATGTTTTTGTATTGTGATACACGGTACAATACTTTCTATACTGGTAAAGCCCTATTTGCAACACTATGCTTTACAAACCATTGATTTATACTGTAAATATCCACAATACCGGCGAATAAAAATATTAAGGAATTGTTCACATTCAACAAACATTTTCATGATAATTTACTCACCCCTGTTGTCATCAATGATGTTTATGTATTTGTTTCTTTAGTCGAAAAGAAATGAAGCGTCAATGTAATTACGTAATACGTTAAGTCGTGATCGCGCTTCGCAGAACAGAGCAAGGCGAGCATTAGTGTTTATAAAGCATATACATTTAAATTGTTTTTAGAAAGAAAATAAAACCGATCGTTTCGCTAGATAAGAGCCTTATTCATCGTCTGAAGCCCTTTAAAGCTGCACTGAAACTGTCATTTTGACCTTCAACCGTTTGGAGTCCATTGAAGTCCACTATATGGAGAATAATCCTGGAATGTTTTCATCCATAACCTTCATTTCTTTTCGACTAAAAAAACTAAATACATAAACATCTTGGATGACAACAGGGGTGAGTAAATTATAATGAAAATCTATACTGAAAGTGAACGATTCCTTTAAATTAAAAAATATAAACAAATCTCTTCTCATCTTTATAGAACATTCAATAAGTTAAGTAAAACTGTAGAAATACAAAAATGTAGATTTAGCGTAAACACAGTTCTAGATTTACGTGAATATCGAACCGTAATAATAAAGATACAATAACGTCAGATCAATTTCCTTCTTAGTTGATCCAATTGAAATCCATTTCATTTTAAAGGGCCCACACAAGAATAAACATAACATCGTCTGTAAGTGTGGATGCTAATATTGTTATCAATACACTTAGTATGATGTAAATAGGCGTGTGTACAATTCTCATTTTTAAAAGACATAAAAACAATAGCGGACTAGCTGGTGAATTTACAGGAAAAAGAAAGCACGACTTTACATCAAAGCAGATGCAGAGATATACGATACACCACCAAAGCCGCCGTTTGGCTGACGCTAGCTGGGGGTTTTTAGTCAGATTAAACTCGCACTGCCCACGTCTTTGAGACCATCCCAATAATGAAATATGTCAGAGCTTATAAAGGAGTCTGGCGTAGGTAGAGACGCCGCCGAGAAAAATGACTGCATCAGCAGAACGGCCTAAAGCCTGTCAATATATATCGCAGTTCACATCTGTAAAACTACACTCCAATCAGCCCCTCGTGTATTTACCATTGTCCCTGACCTCTGTGAAGTAAACAAAGCCATCATATACAGACTGCGTGTACATTAGTTAAACATGTATACGCTGGGAGCGACCCTTTCATTTCAGCCGTGACTGCATGAGTGTGGTTCTGGTGTTTTATGTGAATGGTTGCCATGTGTTTGTGACCGTGTGTACAGCATATAAACATGATCTGGTCTAAATCCGAACTAGATGGCTAACAGAAGTTCAGCCCGAGCATTTTGATCAGAAAACAGAGCAGTGTTGTTAAAAATACATGAGAGATGCACCGAACGGATGTGTTCACTTTACTTGTTCACTTATTTGAACTTTTGTCAAAGTTTAAAACCAGCTAGTACAAGACATCAAATCATGTCATTGAACATGGTTTAAACCAGTTTAACATTAAACAGCTTCTGCCAAATGCCTAAATGTAATGTAAATATATATAATTATTAAATCACACACATTTACTGGACAAGGACATTTATAAAAAAAAAGATGTTTGTATTGTTTAGTATTGTCTAAGAAAAATAAACTTGAATGAAGTTTTTATTAAAGGGACAGTTCACACAAAAATAAAAATGCTGTCATCAATTATTCATCCTAGAGTCGACAACGGTAGTCAAACGTGTCCCAGAACTGTTTGCTTTCCTACATTCTTCAAATTATCTTCTTAGGATTCAACAGAACAAAGACATTTATAAAGACATTTTTCCTACTATGGTAGTCAACGATGGCAAGGCTCTGTTTGGTTACAAGCATTCTTTCAAATGTTTATCAGAACAAAGAAATGTATACACACCTGGAAGAAACATGCTTGCAAGAACCGTGGCATGTAAAGCTAAGTTAGTCAGTGAAGGATTTTGGACTTTGCTAGCGTAATGCTACACAGTTTTACGTCATACAGTCTTCGTTTAAAAAGGAAACTACGTTTACGTTTGTTTGTGTTTCCTTTGTAATCATAATAACAGCACATAGATGCTGCATCCCAGATGCTGAATAAGCACTTCTGCATTTGAGCGTTGCCGTAGTTTCTTCAACCGGAAACTGAGGGTCGTGCGGAGCAGCGGATATTAAGTCACTGATATGCGACAAATACAAGGGAGACGATGGACGGGACATTATTTTAAATAGGAATTTCTCTGGATTTGCACATTCTTGGGAACATTTTGGGCACAACTGCATGAAACGTATCACACTGTGCTAGTGATTTTTGGATATTACATAAAAACAGTAATCCATATTGTGGCTTTAAGCACTTAAAGTTGACTTTCTCATCTCACTTTGATATTATCTTTCAGAAAACAATGTTCAGAAAATAATCATGTTTTTATAAACAGCACTGGCAGCTCGAGCCAGAGAATATAGTCGTATCTTAAGACAGTCGTAAGGAAGAAGTTTCATAAAGGTTTATAGCTGACTCGACATGTATCTGTGGAATCACTCACTACACTTTAAATACTGTATATACTGTATATCTCTCTCTGTGTGTGTGTGTGTGTTTCCTCTTCTATCTCAATCAATCTCCCACCTCCACTGACAGACTACAAATGGGCAGCAGTCGCCCTCGCGTTTATCTTCATTGGACTTGTCTAAACACAGAGCCACTGATCTGGAGTCCGATTACAGGCCTCTGGGTCAACTCACAGCTTGCGTGTTTGATCCTGGACCAGCTGTGAATCTGGCCTATAAATGAGACGTTCTGGAAAACCCAACCGTACATTGACTGAATTGTTATAAAAACAGATTAAACACTTAAATTAATGATTAAATAGAAAGTTCCAGATGTAAAATCCAACTGAATGAAACACAGCTGAAATATCCACACCTGTGACTATTGGTGTCTGACATTACTCTGTATTTACCACGGGAGCGCTGATTAAGCGTGGTGAAATCACAGCCGGTCCATTGAATGGGTTATTGGTTGAATGTGTGTGTGTGTGTGTTGTGGTGGTTTGTGAGCGTGTGAATTCTTACCAGGTCTCCGTCCTTGAATGGAGGTCATGTTGCTCTCATCTGCCACTGAAACACACAAACATTAAACATCAGCCACTCAAATACACAGTTTCAGTCAACAGACACTCCAGAACATATCGCATATATACTGTCCATTACCCTTAAAATATATTCGATTAGTTATAACTGTGTCTTACAGCATGCCAGACATGCATTTGATAAAGCGTTAAAAAAACAAGGGTGAATACATGATGACAACCTTTTCATTTTAAGGTGAATATTTCCTTTAAAGGGAACCCGGTGTATAGATATCTATGGCTTAATGCGTTGTAATAGCCTTACACTACTAGCATTTGTCGTTAGAAACGCATCAAATATGTTCAATTCTTAAAAAAACCTAAATGTAATACTCATTTTAGCCTAAGGAGGCCGCCATTTTCTATTTCAATGATGTAAACTTGTTGCACGCATAGCTAGGCAGCCAAACTAAACACAGAGTTAATATTCACTTGTGCTCTAATACAGAATAAATAACCAAACCGCAAGCATCTTATTATTGTGTTAATCAGTATATTCACATAATGTATAAAGTATATGATAATGGTGGATGCTGGTGTCTTAAAGGCGGAAGTTTAAAGCGATGATTTAATGAACGGTTATCTTGAACATACGCTTACTGATACTGAACGGGTTCTTCTTTTATGGCAGGCAGGCTGGCTTGAGTCAAGAGGACATACTGCCACCTACTGTCCGTTTTACTTCTCATATTTTACTGTTGTATATGGAAACAGTGTGAAAGAGATCAGGTTTGGGTTGCAATCATTTGACATCACAGATTTCACAAAAAAAAGAAATGGCCGCCTCTAAGTAAAAATCTTTTGTCAAACTTTATGAATACTGTGACAGTTACACAGTTTCTTTTATTTCACAATTATGAAGTAAATCCCATTGTTCATATATTAAGCCATACATCACTCTATACCCAAGGATCCTTTTAACTATTTTAAACAAGGTCAAGAAGTCTTTATAACCCTATAACTAACTATTTTGATATATAATATGCATGAGTCTCTCTCTCTCACTCTCTCTCTCTTGCTCCCTCCCTCTTGTTCTCTCTCTCTCTCTCTCTCTCTCGACTCCTGTACAGCTGAGAAAATCTGCATTTTCTCTAAACATACACATAAACAGCTCGGCCTGCATCTTGCACACACAAAATCAAAAATTCATATACAAACAATATTTATACAATAAACAAATAAATCTCAACCCTATTAAAAAAATGCAAATAACTACACAGAGATTAAGGCTTTAATCTTACAATAAAATATGCAAAATAATTGTTAAAGAATGATTTATATATATTTCCTGAAGATAACGTGAGCAGTGTTTGTAAATGCACATATATATATATATATATATATTTATATATATATATAGAGAGAGAGAGAGAGAGAGAGAGAGAGAGAGAGAGAGATATGAACGCCACAGCAATATATTTACAGTATTATAGCATTTACAGTAGCACCCTGTGGAGGTAAACAGGATATTTGTATTATGTTTGTGTGTGTGTGTGTGTGTGTGTGTGTGTAGGAGAGAGAGAGAGACACTAATCCACACAAACAGGATTGAGCAGCGAAAAGCAGCTGCCGCCACAGGCATTGCACCATGGGATACAATAATAGGGTTTCATTACACTGCAATTTCTCTTAAATAATCCTTTTCATCTTTTATGAGCTCGATTTCCCCAGCAGAGAAATAACACGGGAGGAGAGGATTGTGTGAGCCAGTGTAACTGCATGTGTGTCTCTCCACGCAGGGACGCACGTATAAGGGATGATGGGGAAAAGGGGTACAGATCAATGAAAAAAATGCTTTATATATATATATATAAATATATAAATATATATAATATATATTTATTTATATATGAAAAGATTTGAATATATATCCAAAGAAATATAACAAATAAAAATGTAGCCACACTTTTTGCAACATCTGGTCATAAATTTTGTTTTGAATTATACAGAATTTCTCAAAAAAGTAGTCAAAAGAAAAAAGTGCAACTTAAAAGAAGAAAGTAGAATATTTCCTGCAGTCTTAAACAATTGAAGAGTAATGACCCCTATAAATGTGGAAGTGATTCAACCTCAACATTTCCAGTAACAGTTCAGTGACACTACGAGATATTCAATTCGAGTTGTTCACTGTAGCCTGAATCGCTGTTATCGAAATACACAGGTCATTTCACCTCCCGGTTATTTATAGATGGAACAAAGACCAACACAAATAGCCAAATGTATTTTAGTTCATTTGCACACCTTTCACAAACATCCATGAAACATATCCAGCGACACGTTACAAAAACCTCAACATCAACACCAGTCTGGATAACATGTTTTCATCTCAGCCGTATTGCGAAAGCAAAAGGTTTTCCTCAGTCAAGCGTGGCCGGTGTGAAATCGTGTGTTTGGCTCTGGAGTTCAGAGTTTTGGCTCGGCTCGACAGAGTTTCTCCTGCCAGTCGCATCATTAGCAGCCGTGTGTGTTTCTCCGGGAACGAGTTCATGCGAAAAATACTCCATTTCTCATTTGCCGAACGCTTTCAGGCCATTTACCTTTGCTTTTAACGTGAAAGAGCCAAATGGGTTTTTATCAGAATGTGTTTAAGTAGCTATATTACATTTTTGAAAGAAACATTTCAATGTTGCGACCGCATGCTAAGGCTACTGTGAACGGTTGCCAAAGAATTGCTACAAGGTTTTTAATGTGTTCCTGTAGCTCAAATGGTAGAGCATTGCATCAATGGGTATAAAAGTGTTATCAAATGCATACATGTATTGTTAATCTAAGACTTTATTGTCTTTAGAAAAAGTATCTAACCAACTTAGCTAATCTAAACAATGAAGTTTAATACACGGGGTTAAGAATTTGCTAAATATAGTGATGCTTGACTAAACGATTTGTGCTTTTTCTAATAGACACAAAAAGGATTATTCATCTTAAACAACGAGAAAAAACTGAACATTTAACAAATAGTTACTGTAACATTAACCAAATGCACGTTTGCCCAAAACTATTGACAAAGGGGCAACAAACCCAAACTCAATCAAAGATCTACAGCGAAAAAATGGAAAACAGAGAGAGAAAGAGATAAAGAAATAAATAGAGGGGAAAAGGTCTAGGAGTTGGATGAAAGATGGCAGCAAACCGCGACACTACCAGACGTCCGTAATGAAAACCAATCAGCTTTCAGCGGCGAAAAGATTAGCCGAGTCGGCCAGCTCAGAAGCCAATACTTCACTCTAATGAAATGTAATTGGAAACGGGCGAAAACTTCCCGTTGCGGAGCGCTGAAATATCCCTCAAGTCTCCAGAAGGTGCTGAGAGGAGGGAGACGACGAGTTAACAGGGTCATCCGTAGCTAATACCGGGAAATGTGACACTGTGGGGCTTTAGTTGACGATGTGATCAGAAAGGGGGTTACGATTAAGGTAGACTACTTGTTTTCCAGACTCTAAAGCTCTGGATTTCTGGCTAAAATATATTTGATCTGTGTTGTGATTGTGTGTTTTCATACCTAAATCCATGCTCTTGGAGGTCTTGGCGGCGGGGTGGTCTAAGAGCTTCTGTTGTTGGGGATATTGTTGTTTGTTAGGGTGGCCCATGAAAGCAACAGGCTCCTTCTTGACCCTATTATTGAACATAACAGTCAAATATTTCAATTTATTCTAATAAAAAGCACCAGATTATCAGTTTAAACGCTTAAGATCACAGTTCATGACAGTATAGTGTTGTTTCTATATGGTAAGAGAACTAACCGTTCTTGCGGGTACTTGCGTGGAGAGCTGGCCTCAAGCAGGTCCATCTCAGAAGGTGGAGGAGGGAAGTCGTCTTCGCTGTAGTCCGCTTCCAGCAGCTCCTGTCTTTTAGATCTGTGGGGAGCTGTTTGGGAATAACAGGTTAGACAGCTGTGTGTAAAAATCAGATCTTTTTACATACAATGAAACAAAGGACTTGCAAAGATTTACACATCACCAAAGTATTATCATACAAATGTGGAATGTAGCTCAAGAGTCATGTACACTTTTTTATTCATTATTTATTTATATGTGCTTTAGAGGTGGCGCCGAATCGTCGAAGATTTGATAGATTTGATATAGGCGTAGCAGACGGGCCAAAAATATGATTTATGATGTAAAGAAATGGAATTTTTTTGGGGTTTGGTACCAAAACCATTCTCTGCGCTGAAAGCAAGCGTGTGTCAGAAGAACGGAGAAAGAGTAGTCACACTTTGACTAGAATTGTAAAAATATATAATTTGTCCTTTTATCAAGCCACTTCTTTCAAGCAAGAGTACTGAAGGAGTTCACATCTGATATGAGCTGCTTTTTCTTCATTACCTGCTCAATTTCAAAAACATTTTTTCATTTTTGTGTAAATCTATAGCACTTTTCCCTACTCGACCAATTTTAAAGGAATAGTTCACCTGAAAATAGAAATTCTGTCATCATTTACTCATCCTAAGATTGTTCCAAACCTGTATAAATGTATTTGATCTGCTGAGCACAAAGAAAGATATTTGGAAGAATGTCAGTAACCAAACAGATCTCATCCCCCATTTACTATCGTAGTAGGGAAAATTAATACTATGGAAGTCGATGGGGGATCAGATCTATGTCTTCCAAATATCTTCCTTTGTGTGTAGCAAAACAAAGACATTTACACAGGTTTGCAACAATTTGAGGATGTGTAAAGACAGAACTCTTTCATTTCTGGGTGAATTTTCACTCTAACCGTTCAGATATGTGCCTTCAAATCTGTAAAGATAAAAAAACATCTTAGTCAAGTTGGAGTGGCTGTAACCTTGAGAATGGTACTGTATACTACATTATCACTATTTTAATAAATGTATTTCTAAAGGTTTGAAATGAGAGTTGATGTCGTAATGAATACACATACAATTTAAAGCGAACTGTTTCTATAAAGCACTGAAAATCTTTCAATTATAAGAAATAAGACTCACTTGACCATGTGCACTCAATTGTGATTGTGTGTGTGTGTAACAATGACACACACAGTGGTGCTTGTGACGACTTCAAGGACCGCAAAACCTTTTGATCAATGTGAGTACCACCGGTTAGAAATCTCCATTATTGCTCAATTTTCTGCACTGCTTTCCCCATTTCGTCAACAGCGACAATACAAGACTGGTTTAAAGACTATGACCAACATTTCAGGGAATCACGGCGCGTTAAAACATCCGTACGCTTGCACCGGCATTTTTATTATTATTTCAGATTGTGCCCAACCGCAGCGGGCACGTCAAGTAATCTGAATGTAAAATGAGCGTGTAAATATCACAATGCACTTTGTTCCGGCGAAGTACAGTGGGATACTTTGACAGACAACAGACGCTAATCAGTAAACAATGCTTTGCGAGAAACACAGAAAGGGCCTTTTGTGTCTTCACTGCAACTCTCTGGAGAGCGTGGAGAGAGAATCGCGTGAATTTCAAACAGTTTGTTATCTGTTCCCAAACGCTCGGCACAATCGCCGATATGCTAATAAGACCCACTTAGAATCCATTTCATCAGCTTAATGATTTCAAGGTCAGATCTCATTGCATAAAAGCGAAAGGGAACGTCAAAAAAAATCATCATTTCCATCCCTATTGATGAGACGGGCAGATATCCAACTTGTAAAACTGAAGGGAAAGCCAAGCTGGCGTGGAAAATGAACTCGTACAGAAGCACGGCGATGAATTAATGTCTGCTTTTGTCGAGCAGCGATCCGTTTTATTTGCCTCTGAATGATGAGGGACTTTAGATGTCTTAACATTACACACAACCATAATGTTTGAAACCAAAGATTCTTAGCAGACGCAGGGAAAACTAAACATGCGTTTGCAATAAATGACTTGAACAGAAAAATGACAAAAAGCCACCAATAGGTGTACAGAATAGATGTGAACTAACCCCTCTCAGTGTGAGATCTAGAGATTCTAGATGATGAAATATAACATGGTTTGTTTTATTTTTGATTATTTTCTTCCCAGTTATATTTCTTTCATTCTAAAGTTTCAAAGAGTTTACTATTCTTAATGCGGAAACATTCCTATAATAATTCAACCTTTGAATGGTAGTACATGTACGAGTGAACTGTATTTACCAGGAGACGCCTCATAAATGCGGTTGTTCATCATGGCTGGCGATGTGAAACCGTTGGCTTGGTTGCCGTTAGGTTGATGGACGGGAGAGTCGTTCCTCGTGGGAGTTTGACTAACTTCATGATTTTCCTAAAAAAGAAGAAAGTTGACGTGACGATTGTTTATCATGACACTACTGAAGTAAATCATCTAAAGGTGCAAAGAAAAAAAATCCAACAGAATTTTGCATATACTTCACATGCGTCCTATATTTCACCATACGATGGCATTATACTGTATGAGGACCATACGTTACATACAGTCCAATACAATGTGCCAAGATGCCTGGTGCCATCTGATACATGTTCTTGTGCCATATGTTCCTCACACAAACCAACCGTATGGCTTCAGAAAGCTGAGCACATATGTTCAACTTTTATGATTGTATATATAAACGTAGCTGGTCACCATATGTTTTCATTATAGTACATAGCAATGTAAGTCACTGCGGATCTGTCAAATGCATGTAAATGTAATTATATGGAAAAGAAACGTCTGCCAAACATCTCCTGTCGTACACAGATAAACAATCATGTGGGTTTGAAATGACATGACAATAGAAATTCTAATGGTTTCCATTACTGTTCACCATTTAAACCATTACAAAATCCCCCCATTATGTAGTGTTTTATAGGGGTTTATTACAGTAGACTTTGTTTTTTATTGTTTTTTACCATCCACCAGATTACATCCCGACAAAACCATTCAAATCAATACAATTCCCACCTTAACCACTAAATCCATTAGAATTTCTGTGATGGTTTCTATAGTTTTTTCTCTTTCAGAAGGGAATACATAATAGTTTTTGGAAACAAAAGGAGGACAGAAATGAGATAAGTGAGCCGAGTGACCAAAAAAACGACAACTATACCGATCTCTAAATGTGTTTTTTTAAGCAAAAAAATATGCTAATGCAAACGAAACAAAGCAACCAGGAAACATAAAAGGGCCTAAAGAAACTCCATCAACACGAGTCGAGACGTTACTGAAACACGCGTCAATATGAAGACGTGAGGCCGTGGGGTTGGACGTCCTGATGGATTCCTCTCTATTGAAAAAGAGCTATGGCTGTCAACGTCAGACAAACCACACGCAACACACACAACAGAAAAAACTGCAGCCTGACTGGATGAAAGGTATTTGGATATCACCATATGAAAGCGGTGTAAACGCATTCATAGTCGTCCTATTCCGTGCCGTGGCGTGAGAGATGAAAGTGTTGTTTGTCGATCACATGCTAAATTTCAGTCACAGGATGGTCATTAGGAACAGCTCTTTATACGTGGAAACGTCATTTCTGTCATCTGCCGATGTCATTCCCTCACTTTCTGTCTCTCTTCACTCGAAGAAATCTTCAATGGACAAAAAGATAGATTCTCAGGAGCTCTTTCTCCTCAGAGGTTATGTGGGGATTGTGTAAGAATGAGGGACATTTTCCAGCGCGTTTTGCTCTGATCTGTGTTTTGACAGCGGATGGCATGTTGTTGTTGTGCGTCTAAATCATGAAATTTCAGAGCCGCTGGGAAAACATGAAAGGGTCCTTAAGGAATGATGGAGGAGCAGCTCTATTGGGAATCCAAAAAATGAAATGTCCATTTAAACAGCCAGTAATATTGATTGATTTATTTGCACAACAGAACTGTCCTTTAAAGTCCCCGTGAAATCAAAATAATTTTTTAGCGATTATTTAGAGTAATATCTACTACCGATGCAGATTCAGAAGATTAAATGAAAATGTATTAACCTTCTGAATATGAACACAACAAACGTAAATATCACTGACCAAATCAGTAACAACTTGACAAAATTGGAAAAGCACCCCTGAAAAAACTCTAGTTTAATCTATACACAATTTGTCCATAACATACTTGTTCTTATGAATTACTGTCATTTTTAAAGTGCAACACATACACATACAAAGACAAACGTCCTTGTCAAAAGGGGCCACGCTCGGCACGTCTTAATCAGACAATCACCGGGGAGCGGCAGTCTACCACCGAGGACCGAGACCTAACAAAGGAACAACCAAAAAACACCCCAAAACCTATGGATTTCTCCGCCCCTCCACACACAGGGCTAAGATGAGGGTGAGCTGAGGTTAGGTACCCTCAGGGTAGCCCCAGGCCTCCTTTCATTAAAACCCAAAATTCGCCTTTCATTCAAGGAGCCCACGGTGTAATCTGATTAACTTGCCGAGCGAGAGGAGATCCAGCGAGGTAACGGGATTAGATCGGACAGGGTGGGGCAGGTGAAGAAAGAAGGAACATAAGGGAGAAAGACGAGTATGAAGAATAAAGATGGTGGTTTCACATGAAATCATGACCCACTCCCTTAAATTTAGTCTCCAAACTCTGTTTTGATATTCTAACCTTTCATCCATTTCCTTATCATTCAACTCTGTCTGTGTGATAAATGGTGTATTGATCATTCTGTCTGCATGTGATTTATAAAGAACACATCGAGGCGACACGTCACCTTTCATTGAGCGGCCATTAACAACCACGCAATCTCCATCCTTCTGAGACTAGATTGGGTTGAGGATAGTCTAATGCTCTTCAATAACACCCCACCCGACCAAAGAGTCGATAACTATTCGTCTTCATTTTCATTGGACAGCAACGAGGAGACGAGTCAGAATTGATGAACCGTCTTGGTTTCACCTTGAATACCAAGAATCCGAGCATTCCGAGCTGAAATCAAGATGAAGTTGACTAAATGTTTTTGTTATGAAGCAATGTGTTCATTGCAAAACTCAAGTAAACTTTTGTTACTTTGGGGAAGTGGGACTTTCATTTTCAGTTAATTTGGTCTGAAAATAAAATGCTCCAGCAACACTTGACCCTTGAAACTGGAAAGTAAATCCATGTCTCCAAGAACAGACATTCTGCAATTATCCCTTGGCTTAATACCGACGTTTTAGCGATACGCTGACGCAGGGAATCGACTTCCCTCCCCAACATATTAACCTTAACATCACTTGCTCATAATTATAGCAAAAACATTTAGTGCAAGTTTATTTCTGCAGAACGGCTGCAAAAAAATATGCTTAGCTAGGAAAGACACATTGTCTGATAATGGCTTGAATGTCTGAGGTGGTCAACGCTTTTCTAAAGTTCATTGAAGTTCAGAAACGTGTTTATTCATTATGATACAGTGCAAAGATGTATCGTCATACAAATTCTAAAGCCGGTGTGACAAAAAGGGATAGATCATCCAAAAATGAAAATTCTGTCGTCTTTTATTCATCCTCATGTCATTCCAAACCTGTATGGCTTTCACAGATGAAGATATTTTGAAGAATGTTGATAACCAAACAACACTGGACTCCATTGACTTGCATTGGTTTTGTGCCGTACAATAGACGGCGATGCTGTTCGGTTACCAACTTTCTTCCAAATGTTCTGCGTGAGAAAAAATATTTCAGTCATACAGGTTTGGAATGACATGAGGATGAATAAAAGATGACAGAATTTTTATTTTTACTAATGTTAACAAATACAAGCTCATTGTAAAGTGTTATCAGAGTATCTTTATCATGTGAAACCATCTCTATGATGAACCGAGGGGATCTTCGTGCTGGGTTTATAACAACACAAACTGACACTGTCCTCAACTTACCACTACATTAACAAAAGGGGGACCCCAGTGAACATGGCGAACCCCCTGAAACACACACATAATTCATAACACTGCATTTCTCTGCTTCAAATGTATATAGCATGAACTGCCCACATTAGTAAACTGTGTTATCAACACATCTGAATCAATTTCAAGATGAAATCTTCCAAATATATGGAACATATCATTGCTGTCAGACTGAAAAATAATCGTTAGATTAGTCGACAATAAAAATAATTGTTAGTTGCAGCCCTTGTGTTGTCCAAATTGACAACCACATTTTAATCGTTTTTACCTTTTACGCAGAATGAAAAGTAATGATTTATGAAAATAAATCATGGAAAATTGAGGTCCAACAGTGAAATTACAGTTTGGGGGAACAGAAGAACATGAAGATCTGAGTAAGTCACCAGCAAGGAAAGACAGAAAAGACCCAGGACAAGCCCACAGGGTTAACAGCAAACAGGAAGCATGCAAAGATTTCAGGTTCTTTATTTAAAAAAGTAGAATCAGTGATACAGGAAGCAATTTGTGTACTATAGACAGAGCAAGGCAAAATAAAAGCGGACAGGATAAATTAGAGATTAATAATTAATAAATACGTAAAAGGGAATATAGGCATTAGGCAAAATGTTAGAACAAAAGCAGGAAACGGATTAGAAACCCAGGTCAAGGAGAAAATGGAAAATAAATCTTTAACATGTCTCCCAAACAACTCTTCCGTCCAAAAGCGTGCGCATAAATATAACGGATCGTGCAGGGTCTGGGTGCACAATCTTATTCAGAGGTCACCTGACAGCCGGTGATGGAGAAAGCTGTGATACTGGTGGACCGAGGCCAGTACCTGTAACTGGCCGTACCTGTGCTGGGAATCTCTCCAGAGTACGCAGAACCACCAGCTGGATTGTTCCTCTGACGTTCCCTTCGGTGGACATGGAGTGCCGCAGGGTTTCCATGGCGTCGTGGTTGGAACGGCTCAGGAGGGATTCGCTGTTGACGGCGATCAGCTGGTCGTTGATACGCAGACGTCCGTCCTGCGAGGAACATATGAAGACAATGGCACTTGTTAACAAAAGTGAGCAGAACTAGAATAAGCAATCATTAAAAAATAAAACAAGAAAAACGACTTGGCCAACAACATGGATTTTGAAGACATGCATTTGAATAAAAAAATACGAATAAAATTCCAAAAATAAAAAAAATCGAGGAATACGATTGTATAATATTATACATTTAAAATTAAATAACAGTTGTATATAAATACTATATCAAAATTTGTATTTCTTTGTTCATATGTATATTTATGAATATATGTATGAATATATACATTTTGTATATAAAATATTGAATATAATTTAAAACTTATATAAAATGATTTTATAAATTTTTACTAATTTATTTATGAACATATCATTTTATATAAAACAGAAAATGTGCCGCTATAGAGGATACAATTAAATCAATCAACAAAAACAATATACTATGAATACTAAAAATCTATATAAAGTCATATATTTATGTAAATAAACATAAAAAGTAATGAATTGTTGTTCCAGATGAGTTTACTTGCACAACACTACAGATGAAGCAGCTTTCAGTGTCATTTCAAAGCGTCCACAGCTCAATCTTTAATGCATTCCCACCGTGAATTCAGAAACATTTATGGATGCATATCATTCTGTGACAGAAGCAGGACGGAGTGAATTGGATTAGGTTTCACAGCTGTGCTTCTCTAAATAAAACTCATAAGCTGAAGAGGAACAAAAGAGATTAGCGTCTAAAAGCCCCTTAATGACTCGTGAGGGTGCGTGTCACGGCAGAAGAGGCCGACGACCTCTGGGCCGGGTCACTGACCGCAGACCACTGATAGTAACATAGGAACGGATCTCTGTGTGTTAGTAGATGAGCACAAGTGTTTGTGTCCGTTTCATCAAAGATAATTGCTGTACGTCCTCAAGCCTAAAGATGACATTTCCTAACACACGGATGAAGATGAAACTGAACCTCATCAAAACCACGCAATAATCTGTCAACATGATCATAATAAATATATTCATATTATTCCTAATTACCTTAAATGTACTAAAATTGGGACATAAAGAACGGCGTTCGCAACACAAGGCGTTTGTGACTGATAGAAATATTTATAGGAAAATAATTCTGGGTGTCACGATTATGATGATTATCAAAAACATTTGGAATAATGTGCATTGATCAGATGTACTCGAAAACACAAAAGAAAGCAAACAAGCATCAATATTGATATCATAGGGCTTCAAAGACATTTAGGGATGCATTGACTGCTAATACAGATTTAAACAAACAACTATTGGGCGATTCTAATACTTCTCACTTGCAGACTAGCCCAAACTCTATACAATACTCTGTGCAATACATTTTGCATCTTAATGGTTCATTTCAACAGACCATTTAATAAATATTTCAATCCAGTTGTATTTGTTAACATTTCTCTGTGAACCAATATGAATAAACAAATATATTTGTATCGAGTAACAATAACAAATATTATTCATTATACGTTCAGCTAATGTTGTCAGCTAATGCTTTGTGTAATGTTTATACATTTAACCATGTTTTAAGGTCTGTGTAATAAACATCGTACTGCGCAGTAGTCATTAACTTTAAAATGTGTAATAAATAATCTTGATGATTAAAACCGTCTGATTACGTTTCCTGCACATCTAGATATAATATAAAGTTTAGGGCTGTCAAACGATTAATCGCAATAAATCGCGTCCAGAATAAAAGTTAGTGTTTACATATGTCTGTGTACTGTGCATATTCATTTTGTATTTATAACCACATACACGTACACAAAGTACATGCATATATTTAAGAAAAATATAAACATTTATTAACTTTTATTTTTCAATTATTGGTAAATATAAATAAATTAGGGATGCACCATAAATTATGGGCCATTTCAGTATCTGTAAAACGAAGGCCAATATATTATTGCCGACAAATTATGAATCCTTTCCTCTGGTTGAACACTGCACAGACTTTCTGTTATGATCATTTGAAGCCGACTGCTGTCTGAATGCTTTCTGTCTTGAGACCTGATAGACTTGTGGTGATTGAGAACACCTTTCTGGGTCGCTCTGGAAGAACATATTTAATTTGTTTATAAAATAAGAAAGTTTCAAAGTTTAAGTATCTTGAACTAGTGTAAAGTAGGGGAAACAAATATTTCAGTCTCAGAAAATGTTATTAATATTATATTACTAAATATTCATATTAATATTTAGGTATTGTATGTCGGCCGATATATCGGTTATCGGCTTCCAATGTTCGAGAATTACCGGTTAACGTTATCATATCGGTGCATCCCTAAAATGAATATATCTAAATATTTTGTAAATATATACACTGTACATGTATGCGTATGTGTTTCTAAAAACAATATTAATATTCAACATAAATACACATATATTATGTAAACACACGATTAATCGTTTAACAGCCCAAATAATGATATCAATAAAATAATCATGAACTGAAAGTGTTGGCCCTCTCACACATTCACGGTTTCATTACAGATTTCCCACACAAGAGTTTTTCTACTTTATCTTCTTTACGCTTCATAATCTAAGTGGTGGAGAAAACCAGTGACAAGCATGAGAATCGTAATGAAGAGCTCAGCCTTTGAAAAGCTCTGTATCTTTAAGCGTCTCTATCATTGACGGTCCTGTGATGCTGCTCGCTCTCACTGGAGTGCTGATACAGGCCAGAAAAGCACCTCTACCTGTGAGCCCGCTCTTGATTAAAGAACCGATAGAGGAACGAAGACATGCCCTTATCTACACAGAAACACAACACCTGCTGCCCTCTTTTATCCGAGAGGGAATAAAGAGAGAAGTGTGCATGCATCTCTAAGATACAGTATAAGCCTCTGTGAAGTTTGCCGTAACAGAAATAACTTTAATCCCAGGTGACGCATAAAAGTTCCCCAAAATCATAACGTGCCATAAATGTTAGAATACATTCAGTTTGAAACTGTAGGTGACATCTGTACGATCCGTGTCTGGTTTCCGAAAGGTCTTAATGGGGCACTGAGGCCAGCTGCTTTTTACCTTATGTGCTGCGCCTCCGTGGATGATCGACTTGATGAAGATGCCCAAGTCTCCTCCTGTATCCCGCGACTTGTTTCCCTTCAGACTGACTCCCAGACCAGCTGAGCCGGATTCGCTCAAAGGAACTTCAAACATCAACTGCTCTCGGCCGTCCTCCGACAGCAGCGGTCCAGACGCCTCTCCTTTCTGAAAAAAACACGCACACAAAGATGAGCTTCTCTGTTTACACTAGGTCCCCTGCAGTCTTGTGGTTTAGTTTACAGGTATATGCATCAAGGCTTCGAGGTGGACAACAGGTCCAAAGTCTCATAATCATGTTTTATTACAATAATGGTATATTTTTCATGGAAATTCAACCATGTGACAATAGCTGTTCTCTTAAGGATTTAGTGAATAATTCCTTTCACACATGGCCCAAGGCTCATACTTTGCCAGCACTACAGCGAGTGTCTGTGAGCGAGGTCAGACGTGAGAATATCACATGGGCTTCTCTGGTGGTCCCATCAACACTTGAGCTTCAGATCTCACACCAGGACCTCCCGAGGCAAATACTAATACACACTTTACATAATATAACAGACCGTTTGAACTCGACTGTTGGTAAAAGAAGACAAAAAAAGGCTGTGGTGAATCCTCCCTCATATTAAAGTCCCTATGGATAAAAGTGTCTGCGAAATGAATAAATATTGAACATAAATGTTGTAAGTTTCCATGTTATTAAGGCCTAAAATATGACTCTGATACCTCCAACAGTCCTTTTATAAAGCTTTGTCATCCACCAGGTTGAAAATAATAAGTGTGATCTCTCTTATGGGAGATTCACAAGAAAAATGTGAATTAAGCAGTTTGCACGAGTAAATTACAAACAAACTCAAATGCAAAGAAGCAAACTTGCGGTAGGCTTTGCAAATTACGTGAATTGGGCGCCAAGTTGAAAATATTTCTCAGCACTAAAATAACGAACTTCTCCAGCGAGTGATAAAGAGGAACACGACTGTGTGAACACAACATTATACAAAGTAAAAGGTTGCCATGACCTAAATAACAAATATAAAATATTGCATGACAAAGCAGAACACATCCTGTGTGTGAGAATAGAGAATGATTATCCAGTCAAACTCAAGGACACCTAAAGGCCTCAACGGCCTCTCATCCTGTGTGCAATGTGCTGGCTGACCCCTCCGTCCGGTCTGATGGGTGGGTACATCATGTCTAACATCCACAATATCACCTAACGAACGGACTCGCACCAAACTCTTTGTTGTCAACGTGTTAAAAAATTATATCTGTGCAATGCGTTTTGCATACTTTATATTGTTCAAAATATAGTAGTGGCCAAAAGTGATGTCCAACTTTGTGTCATTAACACCTCCACTCTTCACTTAAATATTTCATTAAAGATGCATTTGAAATGTTGCATGCATGTTGCATTGATGTGTTTGGAGGATAAACTGAAGCCAAACCTCATTAAATCCTTCTCAATCACACAATTAATATGAATAAATGATAAGAGAAGTAACTAATAAAATAAATAAATCATTGAATAAATAATCATTTAATAATTAATACTAAATAGAATAAAAGTAAAGTTTACAAAAGCACAGCCTAGATGTTATTCCACAAGAGAAGATCAACCAATATTAATAACGGATATAAATGTAGTCAATGTTTGCTTGTATCCTGTCAGCATTTAGTTATGATGTATATTTTGTATATAAGAATAAAACCCATATTCCCTGATATGCTGTGCTTTGCCTTTTTGCAAACTTATTTTGTCCCATAAACATTTTAAAAATTGATTTCTTTGTCCATTTTGAACCAGTCACCTCATATTGGGATGTAATAATGTAACCTGAGGCGGCATTAAAAGCTAATATTCTACAAATATGCACATTTGACTTGAACACTACTATACAGTTTAAAAAAATATATTTTACTTAATAACACCAAGTTTTGAAGTGCATGCTGGGAAAAAATGTCTACCAAGCACAGCATAATATTAGATTATTGACAACAAAGCAACAATAGGAAGGATTGATCAATAAATATGATCCCAAACACATATATTTAGCATTAGCTTATTGTCAAACTTAGCGATACCACTCACAGTACAGGCTGTTTTTATCAGACATAGACTATTCTGGTTCTGTTAAAACAAGCCTGGACCATCTCAAAACTGAAGCAAGGATATCAGAGTCACCTACACACTAGCATTGTGACCGAATCCCAAAGGGTTCGAGACAGAAAAACAAGATCTTAATTCTGTCAACAACTGCATCTCTCGTCCGCATCCACACAGACAGCATCCAGCCGCTAACAGGATGGACATTTATGGTTTCTCATTTCCTTCCCAAAGTTTTGTTCGATTTTAAGCAGGCTGTTATAAAAAGATGTTTTATTTTTGATAGTAGTTGATCATTCGCCAAATCTGCCATTGGGAATTAAATCGGTAGCCAGTATTTGACGGTGGGTGGTTAAAGGCGTAATCCAATGAAATGACGGAAATGAAGGAAGGTATTAATAGAGGGTTTTTGAGAGTTGGATGTGTTGGTTTTTCGGAATAAAACATAAATCCGCACACACACAAGCGCTCCCCCGAAAGAAGCAGATGGTGAGAGCCGTCATTATATCTTTTCACATCCATCCGCCAGAAAAAAATATTTCTCCTGAGTGTGTCATTTTTCTTTTTTGTCTGCCATCGCGTTTCTGCTGAAATGTACCCAGGCTAAGCAGCGGCAGAGCTAACCAACTTTGAATTTGAATAGAGAAGAAAAATGGAGGAGTTTATTCCTCAGTGAATAGATACTGAGAAGAAGCTCTTTAAGGCGTTTTTCTTTTGTGCCAGATGAGAATGAATGGGCCAATAACGGTCTGTGTCAATGACATACAGATGCTCTTTTTGAAAAATCTTTCTATCCGGATCTAAACTAAATACCAGGCTTAATCCACAAATAAACCTCATATAATAAATAATTAGCACTTTAATAATAATTAACACTTCATAGTAAGGTTCCATTTGTCAACGTTACTTAACACAGTTGCTAACAAACTCGTTATCCTTTCAATTCAATACAAAAACAATTGTCTGTTTAGATTCTTGTCTATCAAAGATTAAATTCTTAACTTTCCCCCTCTATAGCCATCTTCATCATAATCTAATTTACCAATAATAGTTTGTCAATGACATACATACAGATGCTCTTTTTTAATAGATCCGAGATGAACAAAGATTTTACCGAAACAAACAAATAAACCTCAAATTTAAATTTATTTTACTTTAAATTATTATCGAAATAGACTAATATTATTATTAGCATTCTATTATTAGAATATTACTATATAAATAAATAATAATTTACGCTTTATAGTAAGGTTCCGTTTGTCAACAACATTAACACAACTGTTAACATAAACTCACTATCCTTTGTTAACGTCAATACAAAAACAATCGTTGATCGTTTAGTTTATTGCTAATTCACACTGATCCAATAAATACCAACAAACGCCAATATTTATTTTACAAAATATATTTGTTTCTTGAATCAGAGTGAATAAGCTTTATTAAAGATTACATCCGTGCCTTACGCCTCTCTATCGCCATCTCTGTTAAAAACATAGAAATGCAGGTTACTTTTAAATTAACTCACGCAAAGAAAATACGTAAATCACATTTTTTTTTATTCTCTCAAAAGACCTCTGCAAAGATTTTATAACTGTTGAATCATTTAAATTTCACTTAATACAATTAATTTATAAGAAAATATGAATATCAATGAATATCAATATAATATAAATTGTTATATTATAACCAAACTTCAGGCCAACAAATACACATTTCTGCCATTATATAAATATATTCCGGTTCTGACTAGATTGTGCGCAGTTATTCATCTGTAACCTTTCCAAACCCAAAGTCTTTGATGCGCAGACACGGTGTTGTAAATGAACTGTGGATAGACAGAGACACAATGAAGGGATGTGCTTTCTCCTCCTGTGATGAGGGATGTACAAAGCGTCACAACTGCACTTTTACTCATCTATGAGGGAAGCGTCTGAGTTTTAGAGGAAGTACAGAGATCCTTTAAAGAAGGTCAACTAGCAACGTGCCCCCATGCTTGCATCTGGGAGAGGCGACGACCTTCACTGACCCGAGGCTTCCTGTCGAAGGCTCGGGTCGTGTACACTGCTTCCTGCCGTGTGCTGAATCGACAGTCAGTGTTTATAAGGTTGTTTTAGCGACAAAATGTGTTAAAAGTGTATTGGTGGCTTTCAGGGATGCTTAATAGTCCAAAAAAACATGTCTCTATGCTACTCGTGTCCCTATGTGTGCCAGAGTAAACCATTGTATTATTTTTAGCGTGTAACTAACCGTACGTTATTCAATTCCAATGGATAATACGTTCATTTCATATAGCACAACTGGCACGGGTTGAAAAATGTGAGAAGTCTTACCAGTTCTCTTGGCATGAAATCTTCCTGTCTTCCCACTATCATAGACACCGTGTCTCCCAGTTTGGTACTCCGCAACATACCAACCAATTCTTCTTGCGTCCGTCCTGTGACATCTACTCCGTTTACCTGGAGAAATTAAAAAGGCGAATTTCCACTTTGCCAAGCCAATGCCTCGAGATGGAAAATGAATACGGTCAGTCTTTATTCCCTATCAACACAACGGTCTCTTGGCCCATTTAAGTCAATGGTGTGTCACGCTTTCTAAAACAATGTCTTTAAATTGCATTGAATACAATCGATTTTTATAGCATGGCATTTAACTTTCTATAAATAAGGTGGAGCTCTCATCACCACAGCCATGCAGGAAACATGTAATACCTCCAGGACACGGTCTCCTGATTTGAGCCTGCCGTCTTTAATGGCCGCTCCGCGGGGCAAAATGCTCTTGACCAGAATGGGTCCCGGACCATGAAGAGACGAGTCTCTGGTTACCACGGTGAAACCCAGACCCTCCGCACCTGCAGACAGACAGACAGCAGAGACATTAAACATGTGGTTAAGATGAACCTGTGAACCAGAACCCCATGGCAAATGGAAATCTTAGGGATTTCACCGGTGTGCATTTATGGCGTATAAAACACTGCAACCAATTTCCTATTACTGTTTAAAATAAAAAAATACGTTTTTATTGCGGTTTGTTTGAAGCTGAGCTACATTTAGATGAATTAAAACCAAGCAACTGGAAGACATTCATTTTCAAGGAGTGATGGTGATTTGAAGTGACAAGGAACAAATCACTTTGTCGATCGCAAAATCTTCTTAATTATCAACCGTTCCAATGTTCACGTGTTCAGCATTTCTAGATGTCTGTTGAATTTGAACTAAATCAAACCTCAAGAGTGACGAGGTCATTTAACAACAATGTGAAAGACTGACAGCATGACAAGACACATGGAAAAATCCAGGTTATCAAATAAAAATAAATAATGTTTTTACTTTTCCTAAATACATGTAGAAGGATTACTGTTGTGTTGCTTTAAAGTGAATATGAACTTGTTTTCTTTGCCGTATTTATGGTCTAAAAAAATCTGAGCATCTTTCCTTTTAATTTCACCTGTTTTTTTTCTGTAAATTAACACAAACAGAAACAATCTTTCTATTTGAAATTTGGCAGGAATATTGTTATTAGTTCACAGAATGAAACAAAAATGATCATTTGACCTATTTACCATTTTTTCCAAAAAAATATCAACCAATGACCTTGGCTTTCACCATACGGTATTGTATATGGACAGCTCTGGGACCTGTTTTCAATTGCAACCGATTAAACTGATATTCAGAATTTTATGCTAATTCTAGCTTTTGTTGAAGCTCTGGATTTCTGTGCACGCTGATAAATGCTTACTCATAGAGATTAGACAGCCCTGCACTTTAATTCCACACGCCAACACGTCTACAGGAGGCGAAAGAGAGGGATGTGGGACAAGACATAGAGAGTGAAAGTGGACTGATATCAAACAATGATAAAAAGCGGCGCTGTACATAAATAATTTCAGAAAGCTGAAAGACTCGCTAAAGAGAGGATGGGAAAGGTTTGATATCGGCTTCTACCAAAATAAAAACAATTTTCAATGAAGAGTTGGGATAAATTACAAATACAGACAAAATAAATAAACAAGGCAAACATTTACAGAGTGTCATACGAAGACAGCGGATCCCTCGAGCCACTCGTCTTCAGGGAAATGTGTTGTTATTGAAGCTCTCTCTCTCTCTCTCTCTTTCTCTCTCTCTAACACACTCTCTTGACTGAAAGATGTCATAGAGCACATAGGCCAATGTGGCACACTTAAGATGGCGAGCGATGAAATCTCATCTCCCAAAAGAACATGTGACATTAAAGTTTTAAACAATAGCAGCTGTCAATCAGCTGGGAGCAGAGAAAAAGCACAGGAAATAAAGGAAATAAGTCGAGTCGATACACATCAGTTTTTACAAAAAATGAAATGACAACGGGACCTTTTTTAAAAAGAGTGCTTTACTTCATTTCACTTTTTCTTGTATTTGACTTTCACAGAGTTCTCTTACCTTTCTTCAAATCGATCCTCATTTTCTTCCCGGGCTTTTTGTTGACCATGTTAGCCAGTGTGGCGAGGGCTGGCGTCTTTTTGGGGGCGGGGCTCTCGCTACGATCTCTTCGGGTGGGCGACGCGCTGACAGTAGGAGATGGCGTGTCCTTGCGCATCTCCACTGGGGTGTTTCTCGATAGAGGAAGCTCCTCCTCTTTTAGGGGCGGGGTCTGTGAAGCAGGCTCCGGAGACGGCGTCGTGGCAGTGCAGAGTTTTCGGACCAGGAAGGGACTCTTGGGGTTAGGGACCGCCAGGTTAGGATCGCTGCTGTTAAAAAGTTGCCCGATTAAGCTCTTTTCATAGCGGAGCTTGTTGTAAACTGGAAGCACGTCCAAACGCACTCTAGAGGACGACATCGCTTGACGAAACACCTCCTGGGACCTGCAAAGTCAAGAGCATATATGCTCATGTTTATCTTAAAGTATTTTAAAAAGAGATCTAACAATATTTAAAAGAAACATTTATTATCAGAAATAAAATCCGGTATCTTTAGTAATTGTGTTATTTTTTCTTTCTAACACATTGAAGTCTCAACAACATTTCTCTGACTTCATTTAACGTGTCTTTTTGAAGGCTGTCCGATACGTTGATTTCACCTAATAGAGCAATTCCACACTCGCGGTGCGTGGTGAAGTAATAGCACTAAAACTCACGTATGAAAGAGAAAACAACACAGAAGACGAATGTTAACAGTAGAGAAAGATGCAGGGAGATGAAAGTGTGATGGATGGAAAAGTGGAACACTCACTGAGCAAAAGACTTGTCTATTAACTCCACGTCATTGATCTGAACGATGCACTCGTCGTCTTTAAAGATGCCCTCTCGCTCAGAGCGGCTGTTCTCCTCTACAGATCGGATGTGTAGACCTAAAGTCCTGATGACAGAAAGATAAGTCGAACGTCAGAATTCAAACTAAAAATCTCCATTATTACTAAATATTTCGTTGCACTGTACTTGTATGTGTGTAAGGACAATAAATTGATTCAATGAATCCAATATTTGAGTTTTATCACCCTTAAAATCGACTGTTAATAAATCTAGACTAATAATCTACACTAAAATGTAAAACTAACATCTTTATTGTATTAAAAAGTTAACACTTTCGCTTCAGAATAGCAATAAATTGATTTGATCAGAGTAGAGCACATCATTTCTACATTAGCTTGACTTTTGATGAACGATTAATAGATAAATGATTAAATAAAAACTAATAAATAAAAAACAAAAACTATATCAAATTATTCCTATTACTCCCAAATGTCAAATACGGCGACACATCAATAACGTCAAATAGTTATTGCATGTAATACATGTAAGCACTAAATACAATTAAAATATATTCAAAATATATACTTTTTATTTGTATTATAGTATATCATTTTAACGATCCCTTTAACACAGTCGTGTATCACCAAGTCCAAGTCACATTTATCTTTTCTCATATTAAAGTTCTTCTAGCTCTTCCTGTTTTGTGTCCAGACGTCTCATGCTAACAGTATCAGTGATTCCCACAGCGCAAATCAACTAAACACAGGATTTAATTAGCTGTGACTTCCTTAAAGAAAGCCTTGAATGTTTGAGACGCACACGCCACAGACCGAGAGCACTGCCCACCTACAGAGAGAGTGAGTCTACTTCCATCCGGTCCACACCAGGACACACAGAGCCCGACAACAGGAAATATATGTCCCCGCCCACCGAGGGAGGACTTCCTGTCTCGTAGCGTGTGCGCGTCCTTGCCCCCGAGCCATGAATTTATAACATACACCTTCCTTCTTCCTGTGTGTGTGTGTGTGTGTGTGTGTGTGTGTGTGTGTGTGTGTGATCATTGGCGAAACATAAGTCTACGCAAAAGTGTACTAGAGTAAAGAAAATGAATTTCTTCAATAATATTCAATATCGGTTTAGTCCCAAACGTAACGCCACTGATTGGGCCAGAGGTTTATGTCAAATCTTGCAAACAGACAGAACCACAATAGTCCATCCAAAAAAACTATTGTGTCATCATTTATTCACCCTCCTGTCTTACGAAACCTGTATACGAGTTTTTCTTCTGTAGAACACAAAAGGAAGAATTTACATTTATGCATTATACTATACATTTGTTTCTGAGTATGTGCAATCCCTGGGATTGAACCCATGACCTTGGCGTTGCTAGCGCAATGCTCTTAGAAAAAATGGTTTTGTGTCCATTTAATGGAAGTCAACAAGGGCCAAGGTAGTCCGTGTTCTGCAGAAGAAACAAACTCAAACAGGTGTGAAATGACATGAGGGTGAACAGATGATTTCATTTTTGGGTGAATGAAGTAAGCCAACGTAAGAATGGCCTGCTCAGAAGCGCATCAGCACATTACACTGTAATATAAGAAAGCGCACCTCATTTCTATCCATCATCACGTAAGTGTGTGTGCTTGTGGTTTACCTTCCGCTCAGTGATGAAGAATAGGGTATAACTTTAATTCCCAGAGGCCCCATGTCTCCCGAGATCTCCACGGTCCGGGTGAGCTTGCTGAGGAAAACAAACACATCTGGTCACAGCGGTAGCATTTTTCTTGGCCGAAAAGTGGAAAACAACTTCGACAAACTGAAAAATACACTTTGGAAGTGGAAACCTTGGGAGAAACCCAATTACATTAGCAGAATTACAGTCACATGTCAAGATGACAAGTCAAACAGTCATAACGCTGGAAACTGTCTTGGATATCAATGGAGTGGGTTCTGGTGTCACCTGCATCATTTCCCCAGGTTGAAAGCAACCCGCACCATGTATCAGGCTTAAAGGTAAAGAAAAGTGTGTGTGTGGGACATTACAACGTTCAATCAGCTCTCCACTGACCAGAAAATGGGTTGTAGATACACACCTCCACATACAGTATGAAATGAACACAATTTATGACGAAAACATTTGTGTCATCTATGCTTGTGAAAAATGCTAGGTGGTTGCCGAGGCATTGCTTTGCAGTTGCTAGGGTGATCTGGATCAATAATTGAATCCTTAAGAACACACGTGTCACAAATAGTTGTGATGATCTGTAAAAGTCCTTTCAAATTAGCCTTGACTTAACTCATGAAGTATCTACTGAACATCTGGGTTGGGTCATGTGACAATATATGATTTTTGTGTTGTTTTGGCCAATATAACACCCCTGTTTCATCCGTCGTGTAAAATACATTGAGGAAAATTGTAGAATAATTGCATTGCAGGCTGATTTAAGGTGTGGCCCCAATGTTTTGCTTGCGCTCCTAAACATTTCAGGGGCTACAGTGCTCCAAGTAAAAAACGTTAGTCTGGAGCCCTTTACTATCATTTAATAATGTAATATACTCCATTTAAAGGCCTAGCGGATTAATTTTAAACCAGATATTTAACCTGTTTTGATCACATTTCTAGGACAAAATATAAATGAAGTAAAAACAACATTTCAGAAATGTTATGTGGTCTAAAAAATCTATTGCAGGGGCAAATATTGGCCTTTAATAAACAGTTATTTTTTGCCACCGCTTGGTACTCTTGTAGACACACACAGACACATACCAAAACCCATTTGCTCTTTTATCCTGCGGGTCGATATTAATGGCCAAATAAATGACCTGAAAGCTCCAGTCATCGCCATTGAGTATGTGGGAGGAGAGCCAAAGGCAAAGGTGTTCACCTGCATCTCTCATCCTAATAAAAGCTAGAAGATGAGAGATGATTCGAAGTCTTCCATCACTGCCAGAGAAAAGACTGTTAGAAAGCTTCAATCACAGGTACACACTGTCCTGACACCCACTTGAGCTCCGTTCCAAAACCTTACTTGTTAGCACTCTTTTCATGAAGTGTACAAGAAAGGATTTAGGCCGCGCTACACTTCGAGCATGCCAAATTCGATCGGAAGGTGCTGCGAAACTGCAGCTTTTCAAAACCGCTGTATGCCTTGAAACCGGTCATCGGTCAATGCCTTCTGTCAATTTTGTGTAAGCGCTCAACCAAATCGTTCCTCAGTTTCATTACTGCTTTAGTTGAATCCTCCAATTTTCCTTAATTTAGATTTTTTTACTTTATAGCTACTGCAATCGTCCTTGGTGTAAACAGGCTTCTTCAATGGTGATGTAAACTCAGGCGGTGCTCTACTGTAAAGCACCTCAGTGTTTAATGAGCTGTACAAGTGTGTGTGTATCAGTAATGCTGATTGACAGAAGCAGTGAAGAGCGGCGGGAGATAAACTCCATCCCTCTCTCAGGGAGAAGAGATGAGGTCACATGACCTGTGATAAGAGCCACGGCGCCCCTGGAGAAAACGTGCTGCGCTCACGTCTGCTGCACCGTGGCTATGGCAACAAGTGTACATATTAGGACACGTGAACCACATCTGAGCGTCGATGAGGTGTTAGTGTAAAATGAACCTGAACTGAAATCAGGTTTATTTTTCACGAGGATCTCTGATCGGTTTTGTTATTGAAAGCTCCTGTAGAGAAGCATAAAATGGCTTTTTCAAATAAAATCTGCACATCGCATTAAAGAGGACTTTTACACATGCCTAAACTGTACGCTGTGTTTTTCATAGCTCAATGCTTGTAACTGTAACTTGCAATGCTTCAAAATAAAATATTGTGAAAAACTAATATTGGAAATAAGATGATATATATACTGTATATTAGTATTATATATTATATTAAAATAATAAAACAATAAATACTATCTTATATCTTATATTATAATTATATAACTACTTTGCTAATCATATAGAATTCATTTATATTCAATTCATGTTAAAGTAAAGATAAAAATAATCAATTTAATAGAGTGCAGTACTAATATCAGCATTCACTCATAAATTTTTTTTTTAAAGAAATCTGTTGTTTCTACATTAATTTGGAGATTAAATGTGAAATTATTAGAATGCAAATGTATATTTAAAAACATTAATGTTATGTGCGATTAATCACAAAAAAGATTTGGATTAAACCCATTAACTTTTTGTATCGATTGACAGCACAAGTAAAAGTAAAAGTATATCTTAATCCACCAACAAAGAACCATTGAAAACAAAGGCCACATATAATCTCATGACAGATTATTACAAACAGATCTTTCACACAAACTCTCCCTCACCTCATTTCCATTTGTCCAGCCTTGAGTTTGTCCATGGCCCCTCCCTTCAAAGTCGTTGCATGACCAGTTTCCTGTCAACACAAAATATACAATTACCACTACTTTGGCTTTTTCCCCTTGAGGACACAAAACAACACAGAATCCAGCCCAAATTAAACCGCTCCCTTACACTAAACATAGTTGACCAATGAAACACTTTACTGTGTGTTTGTTATTGCTCGTTCTCTGTTTTCATCTGTTGTTTAAAGCCATCAGCATCTCACCCGGATAAAGACATAGATTCCAAGACAAAATGAAAACTAAGCAAACATGAAAAAAACAGAAGTACCAGGGAAGAGAAACAGCCACTTCTCTCAGCGTGGATCTGTCACTAATGATGGAGCAGTAATGTACCCTGTACTCCACCCAAGACACACACAAACACATGGGGACCCCCACACATGGGACACGCACAAAAAGTGACCTAGATTATCTGAGCGGCGAGCGATTATCCCCCCGTCAGGCCACATGCTGCAGAAGGCCGTGGGGCGACGGAATCAGTGGGCTATTATTAATGTGCATCTCCAGTCTTTATTAAGTACATCAGGACGAGAGGGACATTTTAAAAGAAAGATAGCTGGATGACCAAAATTTACCGTTGTATTACTATGTTTTATAAAACACGCCTTATAAAAGAAAACAGTATTGTGATGATTTAATGTTTTTAAAGGTGATGGATGATGACCATGGTACTTACACATGTATTGCCAAGACCTAACAAAAATGATCATGGTTTAACTATAGTACAAATTGTTTTCTACAATGGTAACCACAAATACACCATTGGCTCACTATAGTAAAAATTTAAACTGTTTATTCAAATGGTTGCTTTACTTTTACTATAATAGTTAATTTTCCTACAGGGTGGAACTCAAAAGTACACCAGTAGTAAAATGAGCTATATTTATTCATAAGAATGAAATACAAATGTATCAAATGAAATAAAAATGCTTATAAGCTAAAATTTGGGACTTTGTAAGTGTCTCAGAAATCATGTTTACTGTGGTTCATTTTGTTTGCTGAAGTTAATGCGTGAAGTAAACACATGCATCAGAGTTTTTATGTAATATGTGTGTCCTTGACTCTGGGGGTGTGCAGGCTGTTTACACAAGACTTATAAGCTGTTGGGGAACGCGGTAATTGACTAAACGTCAAAGCCTAACGAGAGTTTATATGAGATTTTGCATTTTGCTTTGTGTGTGTCTACAGCACAAACGTGTTTCTCTGTGACCTTTCAGTCCGTCTCATTTGTCCTTCTCCCACTCGAGTTGACGGAGATATCATAACAGCTAAGATTGATCGTTGACGTACTGTACATGATACCTCAAAAGATGCGATCATATTTACATCAAACATTCAGATAAAATACCACATAAACAAAGTTCTAGAAAGAGAGAAAATAAGAAGGAAAGATCAAGACGTATGCACGAGACAACATCGCCACACACAACAGACTTTAACAGGGAGAAAATATAATCATAGCTATAATGCTCTCCTGTATATACATCTGAATCAGCACAGCCCAGCAGCACAGCAACCGTCCCTCATTTAACGCTGTGTCATGGCTCACTGGAGTAGACCGCCAGCTCTCCGCGTGGGCTTCTGGGACTGATGATAAGGGATTGGGGTGCCGCGGGGTCTCCATCCCTGCCGTAACTCTGGCTTCAGTTGTGGTACCTGTGGATGCGGCGCTCAGGGTTTGACGGTCACGTCCTCGAGGGAGTTTTAAAGAACCACAAGACCCTCCCTTCAATCTTCTTTAGACTGCAGATCGACTCACCCTCTCGGTGCTGCCCAATTTAATAGCATCTTTGTGATTTATCAAAGTATTACTTTGGACCGGAAACAAAAACTCATATCAACCAATCAACCACCAAACCCGTCCTCATCATTCCTGAATGTTAATGTTAAAACTGCCGGAATATTACGGATCTAAAGGTTTTTTACAATCTAGACCTTCTCCTAAACAGATCTCAATAGCTGCGTCTGAAATCGCAAACTGTGACATTACGTACTGAATTTGAATAAGTACCTATCGGCCGTTAAATAGTACGTTCTATATAGTATGAGTGTGAGTAGTATTATCCAATAAATTTGGATTTATTCACATTCCATTCCTATTTGTGAACAACAGTGGCCAGCACACAAAAACATGTCTGAATCGAGATCTGATCATGATTTCTGACAGAACGTCTGTGAGAAGAAGCTGAATCTGCAGAGGTGGCACTGACGGAAGCAGATATTTATTCAGGTGACAGAAGACGCACATATTTATGAATTCTCTTGGTCTGAAAAGTGCGGCGGCGTGATGCATTAATTTTCTCCCACCCTGTCATTGAGAACTCCACCGCAATGATTACTGTCGCTCACAGCCATGTAGGACGGGGGTGTGCGAGCTGTATTTCTGCAGACGCCTTGTGAATCTCGAACAATTTCTTTGCCTTTCTGATGATAATATTTCTGAGATATGCGGCGGTTTTATGCACGTACTCCTGATACACTCAGCAGTTTTCAAAAGCCCGAGAGTGGGGTAATTTTAAATAACGGCAGAATTAAAATGTTCTATTTGTCTTTTTGCTGCAAACCATTCGGTGAAGTATTGAAAGTAGTACAAAATTCAGAACAGTGAAGAGCTGGTAGAACTAAATCTTAATTCATAATATATTATATACTATGTCACATCCTAAATCATTGTATGCTGAAAAAGTATGCCGCATGTGGAGAAATAGTGTGCTATGTTTGGTAAGACAAACTGCTCATCTTGCACTTTGGCTTTCAAAAATGCAACGTGGAAAAAGAAACTTGCTTACTTGATACTTAAAGGGATGTTCACCCAAAAATAAAAACACTGTCATCATTTACACACCCTCAAGTTGGTATAAACCTGTAGACATATCTCGATTCTTTTAAGATTGTTAGAAGTGTTTAGTTCATTGACTACCATAGTAGAAAAAAATATCGTTTATTTTCTGTTCTGTTGATATTAGGAAAGCAAACAGTTCTGGATCTTTGACTATCATTTCACTATGGTAGTCAATGAAGTCCCAGAACTAAAAATTGCTAACGTTTTTCCAAATATCTTTTTATATGTTAAATTGAACTTGATGGTGAGCAAATGATGACAGAATTTTCATTTCTGGGTGAACAATCCCTTTAAAGTAGTAGTTCACTTTAAAACATTTTTTATTCCTACGATGGAAAGTCTATGGGGCTTTTTTTAACTACTCCTCTAAAGTGAACTTTGTACAGTTTATACTAGCAAAAGTGTGTAACAGGTTTTGTGTACAGAACATAAAAAACCAGTGGAAGCTGAAGACCGTTGAGGATGAAAACAGAAGTGCAGGAGAAGACAAAAAAGGATGACAAAGTAAACAAAAATAAAGTCAAGTTAAATACATCAGAACTCAGACATCAGGCAAATAAACAAAACAAATGCAGTGTGAAATATTTCAGCCTTCATCTTTTGCAACAGCCGAAAAAACAAGTGCACACATGAATCGCACATCAGAAGTGTAAACGCGTGTATGCTTACTGTTGATAGAGGTTTGATGTTCTCCTCGGGGTTGAATGAAAACACTTCCAGGGGCGGGGCAAGGGCGGGGTCACTGCTGCTTCTGACCAATAGAGGAGTGGCTGATGGGAAAAATAAGTAAAAAATTAAACAAATATTAAATTGCAGTTTCAATCATTTTATTTTACATCATAAATGCTAAATAAAATGACCCAACCCTTAGAAAGAAGTAGTGTGGCAGTACCATGGTATTACCATCGCTTCGCTTTTTCCATTTTTACGATGGAACCAACTGAAATATGCTAGAGAAGAAAATATTGGCTTTACTGTATCAACTAAGTTAAAGGAGGTGAATATATCGGCCAAATCAACACGCTTTTTGGCCATCTGTCCTTTCAACTGATCACACATTTGCATTTGATCGTTGTGTACCATAAGAAATTACAGCAATGTTCTGTATAACCAATTTGCCATCATCACATTGTATTTTATATAATCTTTTCATACATGCACCGAATGGCACATAAACACACATTGAATTCAAATCATGCTGAATTTACCACACGAAAGCACAACAATATAATCTCACGTAACACAAACACGCGAGTGAATCAGATGAGACGCAAACTCCATTCATCTGGCCTTCACGAGAGAGACAACAGCCAAAGCTCTGAAGCCATCAGCGGACTCAGCAGAAACAGCGATGGGAACAGGATGCTAGATCCATCAAAAACGACTCCAACTTTTACAGCTACCAAATAAAACTGCATGGAAAAATGCAATGGGGGAGTTTTTTATTAGGGCTATCTGACAGACCTTGTGCATTCTGGAGAGGATCTCCATGACCTTCTGAGATAAGGTTGGAAACACTGTGACATCTCGAGAACGTAAACGTGTCCAACGCTGGCACGGCAGCAAGGTCAAAACTCGTAAACATTACTTATTATGGGAAACAGCATTTTACTGTTTTTTTTTTTGTATAATAGCGATGAATGTACCCTGTACACACAAACAAATTTCCTCGCTCTAACTCGACATGTGCTGCAAAATGAAACGATATGGTTAATATGTTATAACTACAAGCACCTACAATACTGTGTAATTTTGTATTTGGGGACTTTATTAAAACTATTAAATAGTGTTATTAAAGTTTGCAAGCACTTTTGAATACTTTTTATTTGTAAGGATTTCGCAAAACCCACCCAGTCACAAGGCTGGCTCAGTGGTTAGAGCATGGGCATTAGTATAATGCAATGTAAACGCTTTGGATAAAAAAACATACATGCATATATTTATAAAAATCAATAAATATTTATATATAATTTCAATTACTGGTCAATATAAATGAATACATCTAAATATTTTCTTAATATAGATATACAGCTATGTGTATGCAATATTAATATACACAGTAAATAGACATTTATTATGTAGACACAAACTTTTATTCTGGATGCGATTCATCATTTAACAGCCCTAATTATTATATTATCATATTACAATTTAACACGTGGGTGTGTTTTGGTTTCAGTTTGGCTACGTGTTCATTTTTGTGTGAGCTAAAACTTTAACAATTTAACAATTTTGTCTGTCCAATCTGTTGCACTCCGTCTACCGGCTTTAACCCGAGTTAACTCCTCCACCCATTACCATAACATTCATCAGCAGTTCGCCACACCAGAAGAGCTAAAAAATCACCCACTAAGTATGTCTTGCTGACCTCATGAAGGACATTTACGCTAAAAACATCTCCGACCTCCCTTGAGTTTACAAATTCTCAAGACGACATAAGATCTGTGCAGTGTTGAGGTGAACGTCTTTATAAACCACAATCTTCTAAAGCCTGGTGGAGCTTGGTACCGGTTTACAGACTCGGTTACATTTCTCCAAAGAAATGATCACGCAAACTAAATTTAGGTGTTGATTTGAGTTTTGGGCCCTTGTGAAAGACAGAAGAAAATCTGTGGGAAACCTTTAAGGACAAAAGTAATTCTAGGTAAAACCTTTAATTGCTGGCTATCTGGCCAACCGGGTGGAACAAGTCTGGGTTTCACCTTCCAGGAAAGTAACTCATTTCAGAGAATGTCACAAGTGTGTCTTTGCAGTTTAAATATAAATACAGTTAAAGTACAAATAAAGAAAGAATCAGAACATTACACCCACAACATCAGTCATCGGGTTAAAATAAAGAGAAAGAGTATGCAAATAATAAAAAGATAATAAACAAAAGGTTAAACTTTTACAGACCTTAAAATACATTGCAGGAAAAACAAAAAGGTGTTTTAATGCTTTTCAATGCCTTGAAAAAATACATAAATTATGGTTGCCAACCATTTATGGCAAATACATTATTAAGTAAAAGAGTTTCAAAAACTTTAACATAAAATAATGAATCATTAAACACCATTTAATTGCTTGCCTTAAAAAAATCAATATGATCCCATCTGCATTGCTTACACAGATATGGACATCTCTCTAGTAGGGGCCAAGACGATGTAAAGGGGAGCTGTGGGAAAACGTTTACGCCTGGATTTCATCAACACAAATTATTGATGGTGGAAATTCCTTATCCTTCAGCAGAACGTGGTCTTGGCGTAAAAATTAACATGTTACTGCCAAGGTCGTTTGAAAGGTCATTGAAAGTCTTAACTGTGCAATAATGTTCCCAAATTCCCAGATTTGCCCTGAAGTCAATTTCAATTCCTTAGCATTATAAATGAAGCAGGAAATCTGCTCTGACATATCAGGACAGAGGACAGAGGGGTGAATCCTCTTGACCTTTGACCCCTGAGAGGTCTGTCATGTGAAATGGGGTCAAGCGGGCACATTCTTGCAGTCACGCGTTGTCTGCCGGTCACGGCTCTGTGCTTGGGTTTATACCCGTCTGTGCTGAAACTTTTTTACCTTATTAACAAGTTCAACTAAAAATGAAATCTTGTCATCTTTTATTCACCCTTTTTCACTTGTAATCTCAAAAGAAGATATTTTGAGAAATGTATCAGGGGTTTTGTGGTCAATGTTGTTTGTTTACCAACACTCTTTTGAAAATATATTTTCTTTTGTGCAGAAGAAAGTCATACAGGTTAGGAATGACATGAGGGTGAGTACCGGCTGAAAGAATGTTGTTTTTTGGGCGATCTATCCCTTTAATTCATGTTCCATCAGATGACCTCACCAAGACTCATAGTTTGCCAGACTGAAACTCTGTGTATTCAAATGTTAAGAATAAACAGATTCAAATACCAATTCCTGTTCACCATCTTTATTTTTTATTTAAGACAATACAGACCCAACAGATAACTAAGAAACCGATACACAGACCGAGAGAGAGGCTGGATATCTGTATCCCATTACCTGTCATTTTGTCCCATTTCTAATCAATGACTTTATCATGCTGACGGGTAAGCGACCCTGCCTCAGGTGTAGGTAGAAGCCATGAGAGCGCTGTGTAAAGTACTAGAGAGTATGTGTGAGATGAGACCGGGGAATGTCAGGGATCGATGCAACTATAATCGTACCGCCGGTCCATAGAGACGAGCCAAGCAGAGACGGATTGGCCCGTGTCGGAGAACCATTACGCTTTAAAGGGAACAAGCTTGTGACCTGTGGTTTCATAAACATTAAAAACTCTTTGCTCAACCGGCTTCTCATTTGTTAACTTGGGCAACGTGAGCAACATTGTCTGATTTGTAAGTTCTAAGTACGCTTGTGGCTTTTAACCATATTCAAAGTCTTTATAGTGTTCTTCAGGAAAGTACATCTTAGTAATTGCTTACATTATACTTACAGCTGATAAAGTCATAGTATATTTCACTATATTGATTACACGATGGCACCACTGCAGTCTGCCGTCTACATAGGCAGCTGCTGTCTAATACGGCACCCTAACCAAAATAGAAAGTGACCGATTTATAAGTCTGTACATGCTCACACGCAAGTTCTTGACTACTAACTGTCTCGGTGCCTACGCGGAGCAAACGTGACAAGGTCACGTGACAACAACGTAGTCACTTCGCAGCAGGTGTGAGGTTGGTCCCGTGAGCTCTGACTGACATCTGCCACGCCGTCAATCATCCCGTGTGTCATCTCCGCCTTTTTAACCTCCTCTTTGCTGAGTGCTTTAATGTTTGTCTCTGACCCACAGTCTGAGACTGTGACCCACTGACCCACACTAACCATCTTCATTTAGCAGTCGCCACCTGTCACTCACTCGATTAAGCCCCACCCCCTCACAGAATAAATGTCAACATCTGAGACCAAATACAATCTTAGGTTTTTTTTGTTTCATCACATGGTAGAATTTATAGAGTTTATAGTAGGAATCGGCTTAAAAGAAAACATTTTCTTACATTTTTATTTTATAATAAATTACGCAGACAACAAAAATTATGAAAAGTATTATAGAGGTAAAGCAACACAATTTATTTACAGTGTGACGTCTCTGATTCGTTTGGTTGAGCTGCCAACACATGAATTGGCATCAACAAAAACATAATTTTTTATTTTGCTTTTTTTCTCATAGGTTTCTCTTAGAGAAAGCTATTTTAAACTCCTTTTTTAATTTGATATTAAAATTCAGTTTAATTTTCAAACCTTAAAACTAAAGCAATGAAACCTTGAATGTTGTCAATTATACAACAAAAACGTTATTTAAAGTTGTTAAAGTTTTGAAAATAAAACTTTTAAAATAAATTGAATGAAATAATATTTCATTGTATAAATTGACTATAGAATTAAATGTTTTCTTACACCACTAATGTGTATATTCGTATTGGGAAATTAAGAAACCATATGGTAACACTTATAGTTTGTGCACTATAGTAGTTTTTCATAATAGAATAATCTTTGTTAATGCTGGTTAATGCCAAAACAATTCTTGGTGTTAGTCCATGTGCATTAACTAATGTTGACAGATACAACTTTTGATTTTACTTTACTCTTTAGTACTTTTATAGTACTAAATAGGTTATAAATACAACCTTTTTAAAGTGTAACCCAAAACATGTTCATGACAATGATTTCTTCCCATATAGGATTCAAGACATCACCAATAAACGCACAACAAAGTACTCCAAACTTAACCAGAGTTGGCCCAACAGACACACGTCTGTAACCACATTAGCATTGCACACGGTTCAAAAGTCAACCCAGGTTCGACCAAGCATGAACCCATTCAAATGCTTCCTTTATTCCTGTTTGCACCCCTCCGACACACACACAGAGTAATGAAGTTAACCCTGATCCCGTGAAGGCCTTTCCTTTCTATAGTGAGACTGATTCAATAAGTCTCTTTTTAGACGTCGCTGTCGCCCGGCCGAGTTTCAACAGCATATCCCAAGTGCTGACACACACACACACACTATGGCTTCTAAACTACATTGGGCACGGTTCCTTTGTGCCGGCAGCGTTTAATTGATAAATGAGCGAGACGAGTATTGTGTACGCAGCTGACAGTGAGCCTTTTTGTAATGTAATGACATTGCTGTGTTTGAGGTGTACACACAGGGACATCTGCCTGTAGTCTGGCTTTAGAGAACGGCATTATGGGAAGTTTAGCCAATAATGGGATCAAAAGTGGCAAGGCCAACGAGAATGGTATAAATTTATTTAAAAGTGACCGGCGAATGGACCGACCTTTAGGGTAGGTAAGGTTGCCAAGTGTCGCTGTGCGGTTACTACACATTCTGGATGTTTTCTTACAAAAGTGCCCAACCAAAATTTCTACAACGTTCTGGTCACTAGATTTGAAAAGCTACTTACGGCAAAGGATTTTCTTTTGGGCGCTTACGCCTACAATGTTATTTGTGTGACGATTTGCATGTTTGGATTCCCGTTTAAGTTAATATGCAACAAATGAAACACAAACTCACACAATTGGGGCTCAAACAAAGGGACTGTAATACATGAGAACGAATGCAACTATTAGCGGAGGTTTTCTTTCAGCGCTCACATAAGAAAACGGGGCAGTATCACTTTTCTCTTGATCACTATACAAAGTCAGTGCAGTGCTTTGATTTAAGCACAGAGACATGAAAGTAGCTGTGCAGCTTTGATATTAAATCAAAGTAATATACATAGTCTAGAAGACGGCCACACTAGCAGTATTGTGTGCGCAGCTGACAGTCGAGACCATAATCGAGACCATACCTAACATACATGAACATCTGTCAACATTAGTTAATACATTATCTACGCCAAATAACAATTACAAAATCTTCTACAGCATTTATTAATCTTAGTTCATATTGATTTCAGCATTTCCAAATACATTTATACAATCAAAAGTTGCATTTGTTAAAGTACCAGGGAATCGCCCTGGAACGAGCAGGATTATTTGATGTGTTGACGTAATTTCAATTGAACAATGCAGAGAGCGCGAGACATATCAAGCTTTTTAGATAAAATAACCCATAGATTTTCGTTTAAGCCACACAGTCAGCCTGGCAAAGCTGCATTTAACAGCGTTATAGCCACAGTAGTGTAAAAGTGTATTGAAAAGAGAGATCAGTGATGTGTCATTTGAAGCTTGTTATTTACGTTGGTAAGTGACACTGGCGTTTTTCTTTTACTTTAATAATTATATCTTTCATATAGCCTTAACATACAACGTTCTGTGTAGACTTGAAATGGGTCAGATGCGTTTGGTTTGCTCAGTAGCATATCAGTTTACTGACGTCTTTAAGGGTAACTTCGTTTTGATAAAAGGAAAAATAATTTCATTTTGATTTCACTGGGGCTTTAACATTAGTCAACGCACATTGAAATAACAAATACAATTTTATTGGCATTAACAACTATATAATTTATTAATAGTACAAATTATATAAATATTTAAACTATATTATTAATTGCTAGTTCATGCTAGCGAAGGTATTCACGAATGTTAACAAATACAACCTTGTTGACTGTTTTTATATCAGACCACATGACTTCCATCGTTTTTAAATTATTATAATTTTAGACTTAACCGTAAAGGCCCGTTTATAACAAGAACGACGGTTATAACACAAAAAATTATATATATATGATGATAACAGAATCCACAATACAGAGGATCAATATCGTCGGAATCGCGTTGAATTTTTTTTCACATTTTCAGCTGGTGAATGACTCAACATTAACAGCCAATCAAAATCCATTCCAATGAAATCTAAAATTAAAATGCAGCATGTAAACTTAGAATAAACAAAACATTATCGACTGTTGTAGCATAATAAACATTATTGTCGCAAATATCCCAACATTATAGTTATCTTTAGACTTGTTTTTAGTATTGTTCATGAGGTGGAAGGGCCTTTACCATGAAGTCTGGGTATTTTAACATGTGACATAAGACATTATTTAGTGCATTTATAAAGCTTTTATCTGCCAAGCCTACTAATAAAACTTCAAGTTCACTCTCACACATACTATTAAAAAACCTCTGAACCTCAAAGACGCTTTAAAATAACCACACACACACGATTGGTGTGGCACACACACAAATGTTTTCTCCATTTAGTCAGTGTGTGGTTGCTGGGATTGATAGAATCTTGTACTTGTGGTTAACAGCTCATATGTTTTACCCTAAAGAAAAAACTACAAAAGTGGCCTAAGCAACACTAAATGATGGATTCTGTTGAGAGTTATGAAAGTGTTCAAGCTATAAGATGCATTTGGTAAAGAGGCATGTGAATTGGTTTCTGTCATACACTAGATAAGACATGTGAGAGAAACATACTTGATTTGAGGGTGGAGGAGGTGACCTCAATCTCACTGCCGGAGTAGGGTTGCAGAGCGTCGAGTTCGGGTTCGGAGGGGTCAGGACTGGAGCGACCGGATGCCTCACTCCACCCGGGACTCACTGACGCCCTCTGCTGGAGCTCTGTTACATCGAAGACTGCGATGAGCTAAAGACAGAGATAAACGCTCATATCAGACATCAGGAAAATATTAACGTTTTGGCTTCCTTCACACAAGAAAAGTTCAAAATTTGAATACAAAAAAAACATTGACAAATTCTGGGCCATTGAACGTGTGCATTGAAAAACATTTAGCTTCGCACGGAATGAATGACTTCATTTTTTCATATAAATTACAGTATAGACCTTTTGCATTGCATATCATTTTGTTCCTCTCAATCTGTTAAAGCAACAGAATGTGGTGAGCAGGAAGGTTTATGCTTCGGTAGGTACAGTGGAAATGAAATATTGATAGCTCATTCGCACAAGAACAAAGGTCTGATTGAAAACACTGTGCGATATAAATAGTAGACGTTTGGGAAATGAAGGTGTCTGGAAGGAAGGGAAGCTGTTTGACTCAAAGAGAAAGTTTCCCATTCCCATGTGGCTCATATTGACATCTACCTTGCACGTTAAACTGTCACAAACCACACGCCACAGAGCCAATTTTGCAATTACATGTCACCAATTGGACCTTCGGTGATTTTGAGTTACTGTATGAGATCGTCCTCAGGGTTCAGTAATGCGTCTCACCATGGTGCCAACCCCATAGTCCAAAAGTTCACCGGATGCGGCACGGCACAATGCGGTCGCTTCCAGTGTTGACATGGTGTTAGGGTCTCTGACTGATGCTTTAAAAAGAATTCCCATTATTTTTCATTCTTAACTCGTTAAAAATATGAATTAACACAAATGTAACTTTGGGAATTAACAAAAAAAATATAGAATTACATTAAATTTGATCATCTTCAGTGAAGTTAGAATTTTGCATCTTATCAAGCAGCTTCTTGAGGTCACACCTACACTTGGGCATATTTTACGAGGTGCCTATTTCGAATGAGTTCATACGATGTCAATCGTACAGAAACTAACGATTATTAGAAAAACACAATACTCCCCTAAACCATAAATAAAAATGTATTTATGTATAAGTTTTTTTTAATAGGGACAATACAATAGACATGAATACAGTCAAAGACAAGAAAAAGTGCATTGTACATGGCGATTAAAGCAAATTCTATTTTGTATTTCGTAAAATACAAGATATGTTGGAACAATTCATTTTTGTCTACAAAACTAAAACATTCAGACAAACACCTAATATAAAAATATCTATAGTAGTCAATGGTGCCTCAGAACATTATTACGAATTATTGGGTGGAGTATCCCTTTTAGGCAAAATAATATGCACTTAATGTTAATATACCTAAACATCATATGATAATTAAGAATAGACCAGACTTCAAAGCTAAATAAAATCCATGAGTCGAGTACATTACAACACCTCTCGGAAACCAGTTAATATAAACAAGGCATCTGTAAAACGAAATAATCTAAAAATAATACCAAAACCTCCAGTCGACAGGTGTCTGTGTTTGTGAGCATGAGTGTTCAGCATCTACAGTCAAATTAAATGTGACAAGGAAATCAGAAGCTGTCAAACATAATGTCACGCCGGCATCATGAGCGGAGAGGATAGAGACGGTAATGAGAAAGAAAAATGGCGTGTGTACGGGTGCCCTGCCGCCCTCTCCGACCGCCTCTGATTGGCACGTTGACAAGCAACCATAAAGCGCGGCTGGCCTGATGAATTAATTCGCCAGGCGTTAATGAATTAGCACTTTCCTCTCTTGCCCATGCTCGCCTTTCCAATCACGTCAAAGGACTGGCAGAGGAAAATACGGCTTAATGAAAGAGGAAAGCTCCAGAGAGCGGCGACCGCAAAGCCAGGTAGCGCCACCAAATGCTGCCGAGTAGGGAGCGCCCTATGAAGTCATCTGCATCCGTAACTGTTTTTCAGGAAAACAATAACCAGTCACACGGGACTGGAATACGCATCATCAATCACGGGGAAATATTGCTGGCGAGCTCCCCGGCCTGGGCCCCATGATTCAATGCAGTGTCATTTCTAGCGCTGCAAAATAAACGGAAATCGTCCCGATCGGGAGAGAGAAAGTAATCTCAAAGAAACAATTCTCTCTGGATTTGATGGATGGCCGTCTTTTCCCGCGTCTCTCCGAGGCAGATCTCGCTTCTTCCTCTAAGTGCTTCATACCTGATCAAACTCTATTTCTTGCGACCGAGAACCCAAAGCGGACGAAGTGAGATATTCATCATGGCCGTTGTGTGTATACTCCTTGCGTATTATTGTTGGAGAAGCATTGCTGTTTGACTTATGAGCCTGAAACAAGCACAATGTTACATACAGATACCATGACACAAAACCATGAAAAATTCCTTCTAATAAGCTGGGCAACAAGCCATCTAATGCTTCACAATACATCCTGAAGAACATTAACAACAGACAGCAGATCATATACTCCTCTCAGGAGGGCCGTACCTCGGACACAATCATGACTTTTCTCCTCTATAGGAAATACACTCGTCTAAAGCACAGCCTGTAAGAGGATTTACAGTTGCGTAGATACACATTTACACAATACAGGAAACGCACACAAAACAAAGAAAAAAGATTCCAGACCTATTACCTCTTTTCGAAGGACAGGGACAAGCATGGTTGGATGGATGAACAACTCTAAACTGCTCCCAGTGTAAACAATGGAAGGGTTTACACTACATACCGATAAGAGAGAAAATCTCTTAAATGTCTCAATTATGTCTCCTAAACATCAATGAGATTAAATGCAAAGCAAATGGAAACTTTAGCTTCAGTCTCATCTGAATCTCAGATATTTCTCGTGGTCATCAGCCATATCACCCTGTAGCCCAAGACTGGTTGCCCATTGGAGCTCTCCACCAATAAGGTGGGCTTGCTGGCGCAATATGGCTGCCGTCGCATCATCCAGGTGGATGCTGCACATTGGTGGTGGTTGAGGAGATTCCCTTCAATGTAATGAATTATTATTATTATAATTACAAGGAAAGGAGGCAAAAATCTAACAAACGTCTACATTAGAGTTTCAGAAGAGATTTCAAGAATGTTTAGAATTTAGCAAACCAAAATCAATATTATTGAAGATCTCAATTGAATTTTAACATGTCTAATAAAATTGACCCAAATCCAGATTATTTTACCTCGAAAATCTTCCGTTTTACACCTACACCTTCATGTATTTTAATGTCTTTGTTGTGCCAATTCTGTCCACTTGATGCACCTGAATTGATTAGCATTCCTGTCGGCAATCATCTCGCCCTGTCTTCTCTCGCCCAATACGCCGATATTGGCTTTAGAAAACAAGATGTCAAATAATGTCGACTAATGTCACTTCCTTCTGTAATCCTTGTCCAGTTGCACCTGAATGCTAATGAGACAGTGCCTGTTGTTGTGTCAATCAAAACCTTGGTTACGATCAGGGACAGATTTTGACTTGAAGGGCACCGGGGCCAGTTACCTCCAAGGGCCCCCTACCACAATTATTACATTCTTTCCCTTAGCTGCGCATTCACAGGTATAGAAAGTGAACGATAGGATGATACTTAATATTAAAACCGTTCTCGCTCTGCATCAAATGCCTGCGATACGCTAATTTATAGTCACTATATTTGAAATGTATAGAAAATAGGGTACCATTTTATTCGATAACTAATTTAATGAATGTTAATTGCTTAACTTCCAGTATAGACATACTTTAGATATCACAACTAGAGGTCTTCACGGGTCCACTTAGATCCCGAGCGGGTTCGGGTATAAAAGATTCACGGGAGCTTCAGACACGGGTCGGGTATATTATTAGGGTCTTCGGGTCTCGGGTAATATAAAGTAAAAATAGTTTTGCTTAATTGACCCGAGGAAGACCCGAACTATCCTGTACAATAACAGCGCGTCGCTTGTGTGTGTGTGTGTAGTTACCAACTCTCCTCCAACCCTCAGTCGATCGGTTGAAAGCCACACAAATCTTCCGAAAGTCGCAGTGATCTGAAATCACCTTAGAATTTAAATCCTGAAGTTTCCAACGCTGCAGGGGTTTGCACTCGATGTAGTCTGTCTCGGGTCGGGGCTTTAAAATAAAAACGTTATCGGGTCTGTCTCGGGTTCGGGTAAAAAGTGATTCGGGTCATTTCAGGTCGGGTAAAGATCTTTGGACCCGAGAAGACCTCTAATCACAACATCAGTTGCTTCCAGTCTAGACACGGACAGAATTCAACGTTTAACCTCTCCTTCCCAAACAACCAACCATCTTTCATTTCGAATCCCAAATTCTGCTTCATTTATTTCAGCTGCTGATGTTCTCTTCACCTTATGTTTGTCTCCAGTCTTTCATCTTCTCACCTCCCTCTCACTCCACTTGAAAAATAAACCTGACAAAAGTCTCTCCAAATCTCACCCCATGATCGCCCACCGAGGAGCATCAACATCAATATATTCAAGTGACCCGGTCTTCACAAATAAGCTCGGCACACGCAAACACAATTATATGCGTACACACAGGTAAAATCCACGGAATGTAAACATGTGTGATGCTGTTTAAACAAGACTGGCATTATGTGGATTTAAACACAGGCCGGACTAATCCGAGACGGGCCGCAAATTGTGCGATGAACATCGGCTCAAGATGTGTGAGATTACCTCTTAAAATCACACCTGGGTCATGACGTTCGGCCCTGAGGGTGCAGCGTGGCCCGCTAAACACAAAGACTGACGGCTTACAGGCAGAGACACAAACAACAACATTTAAAAGGTATAAAATGTGTCGCAATAGTGTATAAACCACAATCAAATACATCTTAGCATTTGCTCATATTTGCCAAGAATCAACTTTTTTTTCCCATGTATTTAATTCTTACTTGATTAAACTCTCATTCTGACACACACAAAAACACTCCTAATGGGAGTTAAATTCCTTTCTAATATAGTGTTGGAGACACACAGACGGCCTGTGAACAGGAACAGGAAATGAAGCACCTCGTTTTCAGTCTTTGAGAGCATGTGACACCTGACCCCTGCTAATCAAACACTGTGTGTGTCTGTTCCCCTCTCACACACACACACATACATTTACCATATGCACTGGGGCCCGATCCTAAAAACCTGCTCAAACACAGTGGTAAGTGTCAGATAATGAGAAAACATAACTTTAGTGGTCCAAAGATACACACTGTGGTGTTACCAGGGTTCAGCCTTTAGGACAGTGGTTCTCAAACTGGGGGCCCCAAGATGGATACAGGGGGGGCAAAGATTTTGTGACATTTTCTGAAATATAGAAAATTTTTCATAGAATTCAACATGTTGATTCTACAGTAGCCCTAAACGGACAAACTGCTCTACAGAGCACGTTTAAGTATGCGTTATCTCCTTCAGCAAAATAGTGAAAATATGACGACGTTGCTGTCCTGTGTCAGCCACCGTATCGAAAGGTTGGGGGAGTGAGCGGAAATTCCACAACAGTTGCAATACGCATCCTCACCACTAGGTTTTAAACCTTTAAACACAACCATGGATGACCAATGTGCGGCAAAACAAGCTTAAAAGAAATGGAGGCAAAAGGAAAGGCAAAGCTTAAAACTAACACGTAGAAACTATAACCATAAGCTAGGTTTCCAGCTCAGACTTAAAAAAAGACAGAGATAGGGCGGATCTAGAAGTGCAGAGTTGAGTGACTCCAAAGTTTGATAGAATGGAATAGACAGCATTATCTGGTTAGATAATCGGCATTTAATCGTTTTTAAAAAAAGTGAAAAAGTTATTTTCTGAACTTAGTGCTTAGTTCAAACTGTACTGGAAAAAAACCTCTTTAATTTATCAAGTCAGAAAATCAACGAATTGTCCAAATGAAGTGTTTTCTCAACAGGTAGTGCTCTAGCTTTTGTTGAAACAAGTAACTTTGTATTAGCAACTATTGTATTATTGCTCTTTTATGACATATCGCTTATTGCTCCCTGAACTCCTTGTAAGTCGCTTTGGATAATAGCATCTGCTAAATGACTGAATGTAAATGTCTTTGTGAACAAATGGAGGGAGAAGCATCTCAGTAAATAAGGTCATTAATGGTGTTGTGTGTAATTTGTGTTTTGTGTTATGGCATGAATCAAAGCTGATGCTTGAACAAATTTTAGAATCAAAGATTTTCAAGGATGAAGTTGAAATAACTGTAATTCCTTAACTTGCAACGCTAGCTAAAAACTACAATCTTCAGGAACACACATTTATCCTACTGTAAATATGATAGAAATTTCCAGAGTAAAGTTGGAAAAAAAGGCCTTTATACATTTCATGGAGGGTGGGTACATGCAACATTGGATAATACACAACTGAGAGCAGGTCGGTAAATCAGGAAATGGTTTGTGTTGCAGCAGGGCTCCACAGGTACCCAACCACCCGCTATCTTTCTTAATCAATCCTTCCATTTGAACGTCAGGCCCCTCTGGTGCCTCTGAGGGGGTAAATGTGGCACTGAAGAGGGTGGAGGGGAGACTTACGACAGGGTAAAAAAAGAGCAGCTGGCATTAGCCTAGCGCCAGAGAGAGCTAATTATTACACCGTTAGAAAGGCAAAAAAACATGACGGATGTGTTCACATGACGTTCCTGATGAATGAGCGGCCTTTTTAAAGCGAGCCGGTTTGTGGAAACACAATGCGCCAAAATCCCCCCGGGCCGGCAGTGTGTGTGCAAGATTAATGACAAATTTACCCTCTCTCTTTATGAGTGCTTATAAATAATAATAAGACCCGTCACGTCGCTGGGTGTGCTGAGCGAGCCCAGCTGCATTTTACTGGAACCTGCAGTAAATCAAAGCTTGAGTGTGGATAAAAGCGTTTGTGGAGGGGGGGTCTTCTCCATACGGATCTGGGCTTCGGGGGGTTTATGAGAATCGCGGTTACGCTGGTTAGGAAACATGTTGAATGTGTGCGAACGTAATTTCAGCGGTGAGGCTCGCTGTGATGTTTCGTTCACGCTTCTTTTCAGCGGGAAATACGCAGGTGAAAATTAGAGAATGAAAGGAAAGGATCTGCGTTCACACCACCGCTGAACGTCACTCCAATAATGTGTGACAAAGAAAATGTGACTTTTTGGTGACAAGGATGTTTCACGATTAATAATCATTAGTCATTCATTGAGAATATAGAAAAGTAAAGTGTATAATAAAAAATAAAAAACAAAGGACACATTTACTCAATTTACTCAAAGCAGATGCGTTTATTCAAAGTGACTTAGAAACGAGAAAGCATTTAACATGTTTTCAATAAGTAATCTAACACATTTTAATTTAATATGCACCATTTATGTGCATTTTTCATCTCTCACCAGCTTCAACTCTATTTGCAGATTGTTAATTATTGGCTCTTAGGAAAAAAATGTAAAATCTTTCTCATTTGCAAGTCACTTTGGATAAAAGGTCTGCTATAGAATAAATGCAAAGTAAATGCAAAAAGTACTAACCATATTAATAAACATAATAAAAGATGGAAAATTGTCGCAAAATGGGAACATATATCCAGAACTCCATCATACATCCAGAAATCCAGATGGAAACTGGGGAATAAAAATCATTTTTGGAGTTGTTAGCAGAACAGAGGCCGAAACACATTGGGCCACTTTGACAACGGTTTGCAATTTCTGTAACAGTGCTGACATCTAAAATAGTCAAGATGTTAAATTTTTGCTTTTAAGAGTCCTGCTATAGTAGTAATGCACACAGTCTCTCACACACACACACTCAGCTTGAGACAAATTGACTACAAGGCGTTTGACATCCCAGTAGCAGGAAGCCAGTTGCCCGTCTTACTTTATATGTTTGGCCTCTTTGTTCCTGGAGTCTGACCTGCAGGAAAATAAAAGCGGAAACAGAGAAAAATGGAAGCTCCTGTGGAGGAATCAAAGGTGCTAATCGGGCATCTCGCAAGGCTCAACGAGGCGGAAACATCGGGGTCAATCGGATCATCCGTCAATCCAATACCACTTCCCTCTACACCCACACAAATTACATCTGCTCTCTAACTTTTAATGTGATTATTGAGGATGAAAAAACATTTTAGGACACATCTCAAAGTAATGAACTGTACTCCACTGCAGGAATGCAAACAAGAATCGTATTGGTTTTATGATTAAAGTTTTTGACCTTTTACGTTTGTTTTATAGACCATTTTCTCTCTAGTAGCACAATATTGTTAAAAAACAAAACACAATACAACAACAAAATAAAACGCTAAGCTCTATATCCAAAAGGATGAAATGATAAAACTAAAATAAATAAAAATTAAATAATATAACATGTCCTCCAATCCACTAAAACAAAAACAAGGAAGTGCTTGTTTATCAGGCTGAGATAAATCAACCCTGCCTAAACGTTGACCCTCTTTGGTAAATCTGGCACCACTAGAGGGCACAAACACATATAGTCTCTACCAGCCTGAAAGATTCAATGTAACCTGCAGATCCCCTGATCTGTGATGATTTCGTGTTTTTTTTAACACTGGAAGCCACAAATATAAAGACCTATATTTTGCTAACAGTATCTGCTAACATTGAGGTTATCCGAGTTCGTTCCTAAAAGTTGAATAAATGCGAATACAGCATGCACATACAACATTTACGATCTCATAGGGAAAACAGGCCAGTAAATAAGAAACGGCCCACAAATTATAGTTCTGTCAGATAATGATATCTGTTTAATTGCTATAGGACAGAAAGAATACAAGAAAAATGTCAACGAAGATCAGGCAAGGCCTCTAAAAACCACGAGCGTATCGTCACCGGTCCCTTTCAGATGAATATATCACAATGGGATTCATAATAAACAATTTACATGAGACAATAAAGCATTCTGGCTGGGTATAAAAAACGCCTCCGATCAAATGTAATATACCTCTGTAATAAAAATCATAACTCCGTTTCGAAACATGAGAGACACACAATTACAATCCATCAGAGCTTCAAGACGTACTTTGAGAAATGAGAGGCGACAGCGCGTATCTGATAAGTGTGCGTTTCCCAGACGAATAACGTCTGTTTTAAGAGGCCTATTCAGACTCATTACCGTCTCATCAACAAAGGCCTATTCGTTAAGACAATTAATTAGCATGGCGGGCGCCTGTGGAAATTGATAATAATAATAATGAAGGGCGTGATGACTGCTGATTGGTGGACAGGTGGGGACCCAGGTGCGGGTTTAGGTTTTTTAATTGCAGCCGAGTGTTTGGCACAATGCGTTTGATTAGTTTTATCCGGTGCAGTTGACTCCGTAACCTTCTCTAAAGCGGCTTGATGTGTGACTTGACGCTTGTGTGGAGAGTTAGCAAATTATGAGTGAAGAGGGTGAGTCGAGGATCGAGAAAGGCTCTCAAGCAGTCAGTCAAGTGCTTCTGAGAGCGCCAGGCCTGATGAAGACACGACAGAGCTCCGCCGGCGGCCTGCAACTTTGATTTAACACTTACGAAAAGGAAATTGAGATGTAATGTTGGTTGCTGATTGAAGGGTTTAAATATAAACTATGTATAGCAAGATTTAAGAATATTTCACCCTTATTTCGTTTAAATCCAGCATATGACTTTTTCTGCTGTGAAACACAAAAGAAGATATTTTGAGGAATGTCTCGGGGGTTTGTGTTCATTCAATTGAAGTCAAAGGGGTTCAGTGTTGTTTGGTTACCTGTATTCTTAAAAATATTGTATTTCTTTCCGAAAAATCATTGGGGTTTGGAATAACATGTGGGTGCATAATTGATGAACGAACTTAAATTTTTGGGTGAACTATCACTTTAAAGCCACAATATGTAAGTTTGGATGGTTATTTACATTATCGTAATGAATTCGCTTGCAAGAACAGTGGAATGTAATGATTTTGGACTTTGTCAATTGATTTGCTAGCGTAATGCTACACTTCGTTTATAAAGGAAACTACGTTTACACTTGTTTGTTTCCTTTGTGATCATAATAACAGCACATAGATGCTGCGTCCCAGATGCTGAATAAGCACTTCCGCATTTGAGCGTTGCCGTAGTTTCTTCAACCGGAAACTGAGGGTCGTGCGGAGCAGCGGATATTAAGGGACGGGACATTATTTTAAATAGGAATTTCTCTGGATTTGCACATTCTTGGGAACATTTGGGATAATGCAAGTACACAACGAAATACATTAAATATATCACACTGTGCAAGTGATTTTTTGATATTTCATAACAAAACTATTCCACATTGTGGCTTTAAGCAGGTCATTTGGAATAAGGCCAAAAAAACTAACTACACACAGGTTGTCTAATAAACGCGGACACTAATTAATTTGGAACACAAGACATGGCCAAACAACGTGTACCAGTACATTTCAACACGTATGGTTTGGCAGATACAATTATGGCTCTGAAATGATGCCATATGCCATGAGGTGAGAGCTGTAAAGATGAAACCAACTGATGGTTTTTCAACATGCTGTTCTCAAAGTCTCATCCTGAGCATCTGTCAAGCATCATATTATAATTATATGAACTGCATAAAAGTATTATGATTGTGAAAAATCGTAAATAACCAGATTAATAAAAAGAATAAAGTTACTTCTATTAAACAAACTGTAGACGATGGGACAAATGTAACAACAACTTGTACAATTATATTACTATAAAATTACTATAAATGGTATGGTATTATACAAAAAATGGGTAGTTTACAAATAAACTGTAAATAGTGTCCTATGGTGCAAAAATGTAGAGGAAAAAAGCAACGAAGATAAATCTCTTATGCTATTTTATGTAATAATTATTATTAATAAAAATTGTGTTTGTTTTCTAAATGTTTATGTCACACCATAGGACACATGTAAGGTATATTTGTCAACTACCCAAAATACACAGTACCTTTGAAGTATGAACATGTGAAGTAATGTGTACAGTTTTTTAGCTACACTGTAAAAACATTCAACAATTTCAGCTGCCTTTAGTTTTAGGTTACATAACTTAGCTTTATGAGTCAATCGAACTTAATTTGATTGAAAATACAACTAGATTTTAAATCAGTTCAATATAATTTATAATATGATTCAAATAGCTAATTCAATTTAACTTACAAATTGAATGATGCTGTTTAACTTTGGTACAGTGATGTAAAACCTAAAAACTTCAGCATGAACAACTATTCGTTTACAAAAGAATGCCATAAAAGCATCAGGTAAACGAACGGTACAGTCCTAGCAAATAATGTCATACAGACAGACAATCAACAAATGTTTAAAAATAAAACATCTCAAAACCACATGACTAAATGAGTCTCACTCATTGGCCCTGGACATTGTGCACATCAATGCCTTTTCATTTCAAGAGGTTCTTTGTGACATGGTACGCGTCTCATGTTTAGTGCTAATCGTCTGATTAAATAACAACCTTTCACCGTGCATGTATAGTATAGAGTTCAAAAAGAAACAACTGGCACAGACGTCATGTTCTCAAAGCTTTTGTAGTCAAGAACCAGAAGACTCTCCCAGGCTGTGAAATCCATAGAAGCCGAACACGTGGAATAAGAATGCAAAACAGACGACTGTCCGATGAGATTCAACCTGAATGATACTGCAGTGTTTTTCTTTCTGCTAACATTAGAATCCAGCAGGAAAAGCAAACCATGCTCTCAGAAATGCAAAGTGACAACACCAGACCTCACATCGTCTGCAATGAATATTCATGTTTAGTGTCATGAGAGTCACCCTGGTTAGCAAGTCAAGACTCTGTTCTATTTTTAGTCTGAAAAACAGCATTCGTGCTACCGATATAAATGATACCTCATGCACTATTACTGTTCTCGGCAAATCAATTTACATACATTAAAGTCGGACTCATATGTACTAGGACTTGAATCTCAAGAGGCTGGACTTTATCAACTAGCAGCCATGACGCAACTTCGCAAGACCCCATACTGTATTTAAGAAACGCAGAGAATAACAGAGAATTGAAAGCAACTCAATTCTTTCTCGTCACACATCAATGCTAAAATTGCGACTTTCTGGCATCAAACTGGGGCCCAAAATCCTCATTCCCGCTGCTCTCTTCCCAGTATCAGAATGGCCATAATCAATCAAATTCTTCTGTATTGTGAGATCTTATTAGAATCATCCTTCTGCATTTGCAATGTAATCCAATGAACCCGTGGCTCGTATTAGCTGAATAGCGCTTAACTACGCCGGCAAAATTAGAAAGCCATCTGTTAAACGTTCATCAGCTTTAGCAATCAGACGATATTCACATGCTACGATCTTCTTCTCTCAATAAATGACAGACGTGAAATTTAAAACAAAAGAGCATTTGTTGAAAATGAGCAGGATGCCACGGATGTTAACTATTGGCACATGTGCAGGCCTGCCGTATTTTGTTTGTTTATTGAGCAGAAACACTCAAATCTGCATATTAATTGTGGTCAACAATAATGCGATTTACTCAACACAACAGTCGTTTCATTCAGAATGAGCTTTTGAAATATGTGCTAATTAGCATGCCAAATTCATTAGGCCTGTTTTCATTGTGAAGATGACCGCTGCTTGAAAGAATAAGAGAGAAAAAAAATGTGTCCATAAATTCAAGAAATTTTAACAAGTTATTCATTTAATTATAAAAAATAAACCATTGCTTACACTTCCATAATTTTTAATAGCACATACGTTTTCATATCACTGCTTCTGAAACCTTGTATCTCCATATTTCATGATTTTCATTTTTCGCAATAAATCATTTTTAGTCACCCTTTATGTTTGACGATGAGTTTTGCAAATATTTACAGATGAAAAGTGCTTGTCAACTTATTCATTTACCGAAAGACAATGAATTTGGACATATAGGAGGTTTCAGAAGGATGTCCAATGCAAAATGTCTCTATAACTTACCCTGATGGACAACAGATTGTAATAAAAATTTACCATTTGAGCTGTCGGATCAGATTTTTTAAAAAATTTTAACATAAATATAAGTATATAAACTACACCTTTAAGAAAAGATGGCGATAGAGAAGATTAAAGCTTTACAGTAAGTAATAAGGAAGAGCTATGAACTACAAACACGCGTGCTTGTCGAGACTTTAACTTCAACGCAATTGCTGAACTCCTCCAGGAGGCTTTTGAACACGACTGCTCACATTCACACACATGAGCATCAGTGAGGTCAGGCGCTGATGGTTCTGGCTCGCAGTCGCATCCTCATTTATCTCAAAGATGTTCAGCTGGGCTTCAGGTCTGGGCTTTGGGAAAGGCAAGTCGAGTTTTTCAACACCAGGTTTAGTAAATCATTTTTGTTTGGTCCAGGCTTTCTGCTTGGGGCCTTGTGTGCTGGATCAGAAAATGTTTGACAGAGTTTGCCAGCAGATCAAAAGCACACAACAAAACGTCCTTGTTTATTGTAGTATTACTGCCTAAACCAGTTCATTTAAAAGTGAAGCGCACTTTTGACAATGTAGGCAAAAATAAGGGAGCGTTTATCATTTTGCATCGCCCAAAAATGAATTTTCTTTTATCATTTTTTTTCCCTCATGTCATTCCAAATCTGTATGTGTTATCAACATTATTTAAAATATCTCCTATTGTGTTCTACAGAAGAAAGTCATACTTTAGGTTTGCAATGACATGAGGGTTAGTAACTGATGAAAGACATTTATATTATTGGGTGAATCTTCTCTTTGAGTGCCAACAATGAGCAAAGTATACAAAGCTATGTGTTCTGATATGAATTTCAACAGAAATCCTAAAAAAACATCTAGTGGTTGACCTGCGGTGTAGTATGTGGTTGAGGTCATTAAGTTAGTGTTATACAAAAACACACCATTTATCACCTAGAGTGGTTTATTATGGGCGAACGGCTGAATGTATGATAATGAGCCTGAGGATCTGGGTGAGAAATCGTCTATAGTCCGTATGATAATTTATTAAATCAAAAATCAACATATCCAGATCGTGAACATTTATCTTTGGAGGTTGACGTCAGTCTGATGAACGCAATTTTGTGTGGGACTAATTATAACCCAAACCAATTCAACCCGGTTTTGGAAAATTAGATACCAATATATTGACTGAATTGGTAGTTTCTGCATCATCAATTCCAACACATATTGTCGGTTTTTGGTTTAGATATTGTTTTACTTAAGTTGAATTCAAGGAAAGCTTACTCAGGATATTTTATCCTTCAATCTTATTGACATTTGTGTTTTTATATATTTGGCAGACACTCATCCAAAGGACTTATAGTGCATTAAGGGTATAAATGTATCGTGTGTAACCTGGGTGTCAAACCCAACTTTCAACACTATCAATTGAGTGACAAGAACACAACATCTCATCTGAACGCTTGTATTGGAGAAGATTTTCAGCAAATAATGGCTTGACTTTGGAGGCAAAACATATCATATAAAAATCATATAATTTCAGTGGAAGTTGCATTAACAACTTTTTTGAGATTGACAATCTGCATTCTTTAGAATTACATTTAAAAAAAAGTATACAAGCTAGATAGAAATGAGAGCAAATAATAAATGTCAGAATTTTAATTTTGCGATGAACTATTCCATTAGACACCTAATCACAGAACGAGACACCAAAGAGCACCATAATCAACCCTGAAATGAGTATCATTTCAAAAGACCAGCACAAGAAATTAAAAAAGAAGCTAAATATACGAAACATAGTGATTAAGTCTTTAATTGACTGAAGGAAACAGTGTAGCGAATCCTCACAGCCTGACCTTTCCGTCTCCAGGGGTCCACCGGGGCCCCGACTACAGCAACTCAGCACATTAGCGTCATTCATCATCCCACGCTGAATATTCATGAGCAGGGCCCAGGGGTCAGACCGAGCACTATCGTTTCCTGCTGGGGGTTAATGGGCATCGGAGTAAGGGTGGGGCTGAAATACGATTTTATCGCCATGGCAACCTCACTCCTAATCAACCTCCGTAGGAGGAAAGGAACTGTCTAATGAAGATGCCGCGACTCCGTCGTGCTACTTTCGTATTAAAGTTGATTAGCATGCCGTACTAACAGTGAAGTCTCGGTGGAGTGTTTTCAAAAGGAGGATAAAGATTATCATTACGGAGACTAAAGACGCTCGGCTGCATAATGGGCAATAATGGAGCCGGTGTCTGTGAAAAATGGCTTTGCCAAAATGGATTTTCAGTGTAAATAGAAAGTAAAAAATAAAGATGCGTTTGAAAGCAATATTATGGTGGAATTGATAGCAGCAAGAAAACATTATCCTTATTCAACCGAAAATGTACATCGGAAAATGGAATTCAGTTGTTATTGAAACATTCAATGTTTTTTGGCAGATTGAAAGCTGTGCTGCTGACGTGGAGGCTACCGAAAGAATTAAAAAAAAATTACGACTTCACCAGGACTAGTACACAACAAAGCAAAAGAACTGCAAATCATAATGTGCATCCTTAAATCTCTTCAAATACTGGCTAACAAACTATCAAAGCTCAACAAAAAAGGAGCTGAAATAATGTAAGAAAAACGTTTATTTTCCTGAAAGCATCTGTGCAAATACAAATAGCTGCAGGGAAGATATTGCACTAAAGACTACAAATTTAGGTGAATGACTACATTACCCCTCTAATATCTTCAAATAATGAATATGTGCTTCATGTTCCAATGTGCATATTTGCATAGCCTCTGTAAATTATATCCATAATAAAACAATAAAAACCCATTAGAGAGCCATTTAGAGGTAAATATCTTTCATTTATCCACACCGCTAATAGCACCATACTTCACCCAGAGACTAACAATTTACATCTTAGTAAACTCAACCGTTATTCACAGCACAACTAATTGCAAATGCAAATGAAAGAAACTTAAACATAATTATAAAGCCACACTAAACACCATAAGAATATTATATGCTTCTGCTGAAGAATTGATCATTTGTTAAATGCGGCTGAATTTGTCAAGAGAAACAACAATAACATAGATCCTTTTTTGTGGGATTTAATGTTGTCAAACTGGTTTCAAAACAACACACAAGCCTTTCCCCAAAAGTAGTGTCATTGGGACGTCACCAGAGTGTGCACCAATCAGCTTACAGCAGAGAGGACAGGGAGGACAGGCTAAACAAGTCTATACTGGACAGCACGTCCCACTCACTGAATCGAACTGCCTTTGCTAGTTTCTGCCGGTTCCTACGCTTGCGTTTGTTAACGACTGCCCAGACAGGAAACACATTACACTTTAACATAGACGTGGTCGCGACAACATGAACGTCCTTATCAGCAGTTTTGAGCCATACAACTCATACTCTACTTAAGGCCATTAAACATTGACCATTCGTCAAAGGATTTGCTATAAATCAGTTGCCTTATATACACCGTAGTTTAAACAAAGCAAACTGTACTGCTTTCTAAACACTATTTAGCCTTCGTTTTATTGGTAAACACAGTTGACAGTGTGAGATGCGGGATTTACGTAAGGATTCTTCTAGAAAAGCATGGTGATCTTACCTTATCTTTGTCCTCAACCAGGTCTGTAAGCATGTCATCTGGGTCCAGAATCCCACCGTCAAGATACTCAACATGGTGCGTCCGCACCAGGAACTCCTCATCCTGTTGGAAACAATAGGTTCATTAGTGGAGCCCTTTTTGACAACAATACAAGAGACTAATCACGATGGGATGTTCTGCACATTATGGCTACTGGAGCACATTGAGATATTTTGATCTATAATGCATGGAGTATCATACAATGAATCAGTATTTAATCATTTAATATTAATTTTAAAAATAAATGCATTACATTTGTTATTTACTAATATAATTAATAAATGATTATATAACTAGGCCTGTCGCGATAGCAACTATTTGTTTGGTGTTAAATTGCATCAGAGATCATTGAGATCAATATTATTGTCATTTTATCAATATTTTATGCCACTGATTAAGTAATGATAATATAATAATGCAAGTTCACGCTTTTAAAGAAAAAGCCTCCCAATAGAATATTTGGACATTGAAATTAGAATGTAAATAATAACTGGAGTGGAAATGACGAGTTTATTTGTTACGTGTTTTTTTAATCACGTTTTTTATTGTGCATTCTAATTAATATCAATCAAGCTGCAGTTATAATAACTAACACAATAAAAACATGATAACATATTAAAATACATGATTTTGGAAATATTTTCATTTTGGAACAAACTCTTTAACTGTTTAAAATAAATAAAACAGACACTTTCAGTCCTTAATTATGATTATGATGATTTACGTCAATTCATTATGAATCAATATTACCATTATAAAAAGGACGACACTATGTAACGTTAAGCTTCCAGTACGAGCATGCGTTTTGCTAGACAGTGCAGTGCAGAGAGACAGAAAATGATGAGACATAACCTTTCTGTTATTTAAACTTGGCGAAGTGCAGACCTGGAACACCTTCATAGGTGTTCATTGAATGAATACCCATATAAGGTTTGTCAACCAATCAGATAGAAGCATTCGTGGTATAATGAATTTTAACTGTTTGTGACGATTATAAGTGTAGCGACTGTATGGGAGTTACTGTGGGAACAAACACCATCATGTGTAAACTGAACCGAGATAAGATAAGACCCGATGGATTAGTTTGTCATAGTTTGAATACTATCAGCTACTAACTGAACAAACTTGTTGAACAACTTTACTACTACAGTTGGAGGTCCTGAGAGAACGTGTTCGGCTGGTAACGTGTGTCAAAACAAAAGCAAAAGCCTTTCCCTTCGTGAAATCGCATCCCAAAGTAATTCCTGATATAACCCAGCAAAACCCCAACAAAACCAATGTTGAATCAATGAGTAAAACATTATATAACTTTAAATTCTAAATGTAATAGGTTAATCCCATATATTCTTCATAAAAATGGCTAAAAAATACTTTAAACAAAACGTGATAGTATCTCCACACTAAGTCTGTGAAAAATTGACTCTCAATGCAACTTGGAGAGGGAATGGAGCTTTCTCTACCTCAGTCCCAACAGGAAGCGACAGTTTGCGCCCACCCTGCTGTTCCGGAAAAATGTATGCTGTTAGTCAGATAGGGCTGCTGGGATTGTTTGCAGCCTCACGTGAATGTCTGAGCAACACTGGATCTGAACGAACAGAACACACCTGGAGCCTGTTACACACACACTCGCATATAACAGAAAGAAACTGTTCGTACGAATGAACAAGTGGTGACAGACAGAGCTAGCTAAAGGGTTCCTACTGCTTTCAAGGATTCGGTGAGATCAAGACTCACTACAACTAACAATACACCATTTCAAGAATCAAATCAATGCATGCGACGCATTTATGAACAAAAATATTTGGAAAATGCGTGGGAAAGTGAGCTGATATACAATATAAGTTAACCTAGGAATTTAGCAAAGAAGGAAGTTGGTGTTCAGTCTCAAATGTCAAACAGAACCATAATCAACCGCATTTATCTGTGAGAACCAAGAATAATCCCATAATGCTTTTCAGAACATTATTAGCAACTAGCAAGCTTCTTAAAAGACTTCTAACATTGGTATCAATTTCATCCTTATTTAAAGACCAAAGCAGGTCAAAGACTTCATAGAGCTGCACGAAAAATCTTTAATTAAAGATTATCTGACTTTCAGCTGACTTCCAAGGGGGCCTCAAGATGACCAATGTTTTAAAATTAGACAAAATGACCACTGAAATACATCAAAAAATATATATTTCTTATTATTTGGCCATTTTTATAATTAATACATGTTTTTCCAGTTAATGTTAAGCTCTAAAATATATTTTTTAGGTTTTGTAAGTGGGAGAGGGGGCTTTGAATACACAAAGGGGGCCATTGAGTCAAAAAGGTTGGGAACACCTGGGCTGTTTTATTTGAGACAGCAGCAAATAAAAATGACATCACAAGTAAAGCCCGTCTGTGACATAATCATCATTCATTATTACGAAAAAGACTATCGCCCACATCAACACACGTTTTAACGGATGTTACTGACTTACTGTGTGTGCAATTGTTGAATGAGTTTTTCCACACTGGTGTTGTACAACAGTTTCAGGTAAATTCGGCCCTTAACAACACGCACAGAAAAGAAAACAAGAACAAAAAGGCGTCTGCACTGTATCCATCAGTATATGCAGAACAGAGGCCCTTGAGGACTGACTGTTGCGTAGCCAATATGACATTCAAGAGCCAGGGCAATTTGTTGTAGAGATGGCTGCTGACAGCGACGGCTTTGTGCTCTTGGAAGCATGCCATACGTTTAGTGATCTCAGCATCGCTCCCTGCCAAGTCAGCTCGCCGGCCTCCCTCAGAGGAAGGCAGCGGCACTAGACAGCATTATAAAGCAGTTTTCCTCTGCTGTCAGTGAAGTAATGGTGACACCTTAATGTTATTACGCTAGACAGATAAAACTAGTTTAGTTTTTTTAAATCTCATTTTCAAAAGGCCCTTTAGGGTCCAACCAGCTCCGGCAAACCGAGATTAAAATCATTCATAATAAATATGATAATAAATGAACACTAAATTGTAATAAATAAACTGTTAAATCATTAAAAACGCTACGTTGGCTAAACATATACAAGTGCAACACTTGACATGCAACTCTGACCTTTTTGCGGATTTTAATGAAGAATACAAAATTGCCACACTATAAAATAAATGCACAAGATCAACAACGATACATTATTTTAATACAGATCTTGGATTAATCCTCAAAACACTTAATTACCCGTGGAATTATCTTGACACTGAACATCAAATGACTGCTGAGTGAATAAGGTGTTGAAATAAACAGGGTGAAAAGTAACACACCTTGGTCTGTAATAGGCTTGTGCCGGTGTTCAGTAATATGGTACACCAAAGCAGTAAAAATCCACCGTAGTGTTAACAATTGGTATTATAATTGGCATTAGCTAACCAGTGGTGTTTGCAACCCAACTATCATTGGTTTGATTACCAGCTAACACAAAATGTGTCTACATAATTTGCGCAATACATAAAGCAAATCTGACAATGTTATTGCAAAACACTGCAGTCCATACTCCCGGAATGACCATTTGCTATATATGTATATATATTCTTCCCTATAAACCCAAACAAGGGATAAATTAAGTGAAGGGCATGCTCTCCCACCATGCACTAGATCTAAGCCAAGAGCACGTCTGCAGAGAAGCATATAGATAAAGGGCTCAATACATCAGCGATGCTTAAGACCTGAAAGGTGGGTTGACAGAACAGATAAAGCAGCCACATCTACCCAGCACGCCTGGCACTGACCCGTCAAGGCGAGCCAATCTCTGCAGATAACGTCCATCAGTGGAGCGCACTAAAACCTCCCACACACGCAGTCATTGCCGCCCAAAAGCCCAGGCCAAACTAATCAAACACCACCTGCATGTGGAGATAGCGAACAATTAATGACACGCATGTATTCATCACATAAGTCTCACTTTATTCTAGCTGGCATTTAGTGCATACGGCAAAATTTCAATGTTAAGGAGAAACAACGGTTGACGCACCGAGGACTAGGGATGTAACGGATCACCGTGAGACGGTTGAAAATAGATTATAAAATGTGAGGATTCAAATCGGTCGAGACGTTAAAAGAATCGCAGTTATTGTTTTGAACAGCAGGGGCCTCGGTTTGTTTTCTGCAAACTTGGTAAATGAGGATATTTCTTAAAAAAGTGAAAGTTAGGAAAAGCACGGACAAAGTCGTAGTTTGTTTATATTAAAGAGACCTTTCTTTTATTCTTTTTTTAACTGCAATTCTGAAAACATTAAAAATATCAAACCCAACAACACTATTTCTTCTTTCCTTATTAGTAAAGCGTATTTCACGCTTGACCCAAAACAGACGAGCACAGAACGACTCAATACAGACATTACATCTAGTTGCTCTTCACAGCCGGTGTTTTTATCAACCTTGATAAAGAGGAAGCCATTAATAATAGCACACCCAACTATTTCACTGTATTCTATACCACAAGAAAAGGCATACATACATTTTTGCATCATGTATAATATCTGTACTGAACCAAAATGCAATGTAGTTAAACATTTAAAACAGTTTTCATTCACAGTCAGCTCGCATCTTCATGTTCTCAGAAGTATACAGCGTATCACTTACGTATTATATTAGCATTTGAGAGGCACAGATCACAACTTATACCACAGTATTACATTACAGGAATGTCTAGACAAAACCTCCAGATATTTGTGGAATGTCACTTTATTGAGGTGCTGCTGACAGCAATACGTGACACACCCGTTTACAAACCTTACTACGGCGAAGGACTCCAATTCATGAAAGAGCACGAACTAATTAATATTCATGAGCCGCTGAAAACCTTCTCCGTAACGTCAAAGCGACGCACTTAATATTCATGAGCAGGTGGAACGTAACGTCGAGCGCCATCTAACCTTCGCCATAGTAGGCTTTCGACAAGTTCCCCACAGGTAAAAAGTGACCAAATAACCTTTGTATTAATCCACAAACCATCGAAGACTTATCAATGAACACACGTCGCGTTTCTGACCCTTTCAAAGTTAAGAAACAAGTGTGAACATGTTGACTTACCTGATCGACAATTTTCTTATATCTTTGCGTTGCTTGGTTGATCAGATCTCGCACGACCCAACCGTCTCTACACGGGACGACGACCCCCGTCGTCCCAAACTTGACCGTCACTTTCATCTTCACGCCTTCATTCGAAGCGTTTACCTTCCTCGTAGTTTGTTTATATCGCCGTTTCTCTGAAAGCAGCCGCCAAAACGACAACAGGTGTCATTGGTCGACTAGCACAGGTGCGAGTATCCGTCCTCTCTGAGGTAAAGACCGCAGTCCTGAGGAAGTCCGTGAACTTCAGGGAGGTCTTCATGCGGGAATCATCCCAAAAGGCGATTTTAATAACACTTACTAGTCGAAATGAATTTAAGAAGCTGGAATATGTGTGTAGCAAGTAAGCGCGCGCGCGAGAGAGAGAGAGAGACCTGCTGAGTGAAACCGGAAGCGTGTGTGTAACTTTGACTGTGATTTCGGCACTTCAAGGGCTCGTGTGCAGTAGTACACACTACGTAGTGAGCATCGGTGTGGCGGAGGGGTTATTGCACTTTAACTGAGAAGAGTGTGCAATATCAGACAAGGTTATGTTTTGTGTTGCAAGTTCGTTTATTTGGCACACATTTTAGGATGATCCCGAGTGCTTTACATATTTGATTTGCAAGAAACACTAGAAATACAAAATCATGAGCAAACATACATTAGAAGATAAAATGACACTACAGTAAATAAGATTAAGCACCAGGAATATATATATACTATAAGTAAAAGTAAATATGCTTAATTAAAAACAATGTTTGGCCAGTTGCATTGGGGTACTGTGGTGTGTTTCCATATATAAACTATCAATGGAGGAGATGTTTAATAGTTTCTTATTGTGAAGTCCAAGTTGTGTGACAGAATAAACATATCACCCATGACAAGTATTTTCTTTAGCAAAAGTGTGATGGCTGGCCCCCGTCGTCTTGCAAGCCTTTCTTTTTACAGGCTACCGAGACCCCACAAAATAGTGAAAATATCTTCCATATGACTCAATTTGAACTATTTTATTTAATGTTTTTCTCTTCGGTGACATTTTTTAATTACAATTGACTATTCTTGTAGGGCCACATTGGATGTTCCTCTTGGCAAGTGTTCCATTGACCCAATTATATTTCAACCTCTTACGCCCGTTCAGCCCTCTCAACGCCCATATGTCTGATTATAGTGTTGTGACAGCTTTATTCATAGCGCGCTTTGAATGAATTCTAAACAGCGTTCGTGTCGTGTAATTACTTTAGATGAATTATGCACATATTCTTTATCATTCCCCAGACTATTCGCCCAGAGGGCTCACATAAACAAAGTTACTAAACCATCTGAATAGTAAACATTTCTCTCTAACATTAAAATTCAGTAGATACACAATCAGAATGACAACAATACACTGGACAGTACGTTGGCTCTGCCGCTTTAGTGCTGGTCATCTCATCGTCAAACTGGCAATGCCAACTGTGCCATCTGGAGGGTGTCTGTGCCAGCCAAAATCTACTATTTTTCATACACAATTTAACATTAAATTGAATGGTACCGTTTGGCGAACGTTATGGTTATGTCGTACCCCCATAAAATGTAATGAGAAAATCTAAATGTTTTAGAACATGCCCTCGAACTGGAGAGAGTGATTGGTCTCACGGCGGATGAGTCCTGGTTTATGAGGCACATATCTGAACAAGTATGACAGATGTGTGAAACAAAACACAGCCCAGAGAAGTTAATGGTGTGGGCATAACTATCCAGTAACCAAAATAAAACTGCAAAACAGCCATTCAATCTCTAGGAGTGTTTGAATCGTGAGACCGTGTGAAAGATCTTTGGGTTATGACTTCAGATAAAACCCATTAGAGTTCAAAACAACCCTAAACTCTAAAATAACTTTAGTAAAGGTCCTAACATAAACTTTTCAGTTGACTTTTCATTGGGTTTAGCAATATGGCGTTGTTATGTGTCATATGTGTCCTTCTGTGAATACTTGACAGACAAATAAAAAAAAAGAAAGTACACTAAACCTCTCTCTCTTTCTCTCAACAGGTAGTGGTCTGGCTTTTGTTGAAACTAGTAACTTTGTATTAGCTCCTATTGTACTGTTGCTCTTTTATGAAATATCGCTTATTGATCCCTTAACTCCCTGAAGTCGCTTTGGATAAAAGCGTCTGCTAAATGACTAAATGTAAATGTCATATTTATATAAATCATTTACATTCTTCCATCTGTTGGTTTCAGGCCTGGAAATCAAATAGCTTAGCACTGCAAAAATATTTACTGAACTCAGTTCTGTTGGGCTTAAGATGAGTCAAATCATTTTTAAGTCCAAATGACTGCAGTTACTTTATCATTTCTTTTTAGCTTTTGATTATGGCTTGGATACATTTCCACAGTTTGGCAAATACATTAACTACAAACCAACAGTGCTGTGGGAATTACCGAAGAGATCAGAGAATATTTTAATCCAAATATGTAATGTGGTGGTCAGTATAGCAAAGCCGTTCTGAGTCACATTCAAATGAGAAGTGAATCTTCCCAGAGGCACCACGGTCTGTCAATGTTTCGCCAGTGTGGTCATGCATAATTATTCAGAGCTGCATGAACTATTCTTAAAAACATAACCATCCAGAAACTGCAAGGTGGTATTGCCATAGCTATGGTTAATGGCCTTGACAGCAAAATCAGAAAGCTTTGAGTTTTATTGTGAGATTCTTTTCTAGCAGAAACATTTGTCCAGGGTCATTGCCAAGCACCCAAGTAAACTTAAAACTACCTTAAAGATATGTGTGAAAATACTGTTGATTTTGGGGAAACCATTTTGGATTAGATTAGGAAACGTTTAGAAACAGACAGTTATGAAGCAGATAGTCGGAGGAGTGCATGCAGACCCTGCATTCCTTTATGTCAACATCAATCAAAACTGTACCATGGTGGAGATATCGTCATAATGTGGGAATGCTTTACTGACTCATGACCTGCACATCTTGCTCTTACCATGTTCCAGAATGTTGCTAATGACAACGTCCAGTTCAACATCTGAAACAAACGCATGGTTTGGTCAGCACGTCAGGGATGTAAAACAGAACGAAAATCAACAGTCAAGAGCTAAAATTGGAGAGGCCAAGCCAAACCCAGAAGAGTTTCTGTGACAGATCCCAAAACAAGCGGAAGCTGCCACTGTTCAGGTTACAATTCCAGCACAGATATATATGAGAGACAGATATCACATTTCAGAAAGTGTTTGAATGTCGTCTCGGCAGTTGAAGGTAGCGTGACCAGTTTCGAAGCGTGAGGGAACAATTGCGGACACAGGTGGTTCAGAATTGTATTGAATGATTGGGTTCTAGCGCTACTTTCTTCAGTGCCAGGTGGCTTTTATTTTATGAGATTTGTCTCTGAGGACTGTAATAAAATGTTATAATAGACACAAACAGGATAAAAGGTAGTATTTTTTCACAGCACTGTTGCAGGAGAGTAATATCATTTACCGCTTTAATTTCATGTGGCAGCACGCAGTTCACCTCACGGTTATAACTTTGGTTTATTGCGCTTTAATTGATTGGGTTTGATTGAATGGATTACACTGCCGTGCCATTTGTTTTGTAGATGTGCTGTACTGTATGATTTTCAAAAGAGAATTTTCACCGTCTTTCACACACCTTGCTAAACCTGGTCAAGGTTTCTAGACGAAGAGCGACTTTGCGTGGTGGTCTGCCGCACTTTTAGAAGTCTACTTAGAGTCTTATAGAAGCGTATTATACATAGATTTGCACGGATGGGTTTGCAAGTTACCCTTGAGCTATTATGATGCCACTGTTCTTCAGTTCTTCCTGTTTTGGTTGTGACTAGTTTTTTCTGTTAGCTCACCAAGGCAAAGGGAACATATATAAATACAAACTGTGTGTTTGTTTAAAGAGAAAACAACTTCTCGTTTACTGTAATATGACAGGGGTGTTTTCACTGGGACTGACTTCCCTCATGATAGCACTGATCTTTGCTGTTTTATCTAGAAAGATAATGAGTATTTCAACTTTTCAGAAATGAAACACAATGTTTACGACTTCCCGAGTCATTGAAATCAAATTCTGATGTACTATTAGATAACAAAATGTCCATTTTGCATGCGTGCTCATGTTTAACACATAAGCGTTCATGCAGATCACTTCCTTGTACTTTTTCTCAGTTTTTCTCATCAGTTTCTCCCCACATCTCCCAGTCTTCATTTGGTACCAAGCAATGTTTTACCGGCCCTAAACCAATTTTCACTTCATAAGCAAACAGCAAGTGGGTTGCCTAGATCTGTTTACTCTGAAAGAGACATGTTTGAGAGAAGAACAGGTTAGTTTAGGTACAGTAGTCTAGTGTGATATTGAATGTATAGAACTGCAGGTATCAGACTTCATTTTAGACTTAAATGACATTCAGTGAAATAGGTATAATGCTTCCATGCATGCAGCAATGAGAACGAATGGAGGCATTTGTTTAAAAAAATTGATAATAATTGATTTACCTTCATAATAAACTGTTTGTTGTTAAAAATCAATGTAACGTTTTGGTCTGGAAGGCCAAAGAACATATTTTGAGAAGTGTTTCAGCGGTTTTGTGTCCATAAAGTGCAAGTCATCACTTGTCAAGTCTCGTGTTGTTTGGTTACCAACATCGTTCAACATTATTTTGTGTTCTGCAGATTAAAGCAGTTCATACAGCTTTGGAATGATGTGAGCGTGAGTAAGTGATGGTTTTGGGTGAAGAATCCTATTAAGTTTGTGTTTTATTTTACCAGAGGTATTAGAAGCAGCGTCTAACACAGGAGATGCTTTTGATCTACAGTAATGTTTGCAGTATGTTAAAAGAAGAAGAATACATATCATTTAAATGAACACAGCACCTGGTTCTGTAATGTTTAATTTATAAACAATACACATACTGATGATGAACTGTATATATTGTGGTATCAATAATAAGTATTGTATATGACATGTAATATGTAACATTCAGCTCAGTCTTTTACTCAAAAGCGCTGCAAGCATTATCCAAAACCGGCCAATTCAAAGGCCCATTGTGTGCTCTCAGGGGAACTATGACAGTGCCCGGTTCCTTTAATCACTTGTCACGTGGACAAAGCATCCTTTAAGCACTGAAAACAGCCTTCGACCACATCTTCAAAGGACTAACACAAACCCTTCTCTGTTCTCAACGGCTTAAAGTCAAAGTGATTGGTTAGGTACAGAGGTGCGTTCAGGGTTTGGAGTTATGTGTAGATCAATTACTTGTAGACTGTACAATCATATCATCAACTTTATTACTTCAGCAGGCAATCCTATCATCCTATAACTGCTTGGAAGCAAACGTCTTGACAGCAGAATGAATGGTTAAATATACCCAAAGGATTTGGAAAAGCACAACTGGCTATTATAAAAAACTTCATGAAAACAGAACTCGGCTTATGGTTTATCTGAAATAAATGGCATTTTGTTGGAGTCTGCAATTTTATGTTTCAAACAGAGATGGCGATAAAGAGGCAAAGGTGCAGCTGTGAAAATATTTTCTTTAAAAAGTGTAAACACGGTGTTCAGAAAACCCTGAATTATTGTGTTAAAGTTTCATAACACTAGTGTCGAAATAACCCACTTGAACTTTCAAGATGTAACTAATGAATCAAGGCACAAGCGCAGTCTACTTTGTCATAGCAACTGTAAAATAAAACTTATTTACCTTGTCGTTTGTTTATACAGGTTAAACAAATCAGTCTAATTGCAAGACTTGCCCTGGTGAAAATAAGAAAATAAGCTCTCACCCAAAATCTTTAAACACCAGCCAGACAGAGCTAGCATTAGCACAGACTTACACCTGTGCCTAATGGATCAAATTAGCGGATTGTCACAAATCTTTTCCCACCTCGCCTGCATCTCGCTCATGCTGCAATTTCCGCTTCATTTGGGGAGCGGTTTAATTAAAGTTCATTACGACGTGCTAACATTAAACAAAGAAGGAACAAATCCTGCGATGAAAAACTACGGCAATTCCGCAGTGAGCACAATGTTCCTAATGTCCTGGATAATTACCGCAAATGTCTAACAAAAGCAACAGGGTGGAGGTAAAACAAGTAATAACAGGAACAGCCTCTGTGATGGTGATGAACTCAACATGGATGGAGGACAGAATCATCGAGCTGAGGGAACAGCTGGTGTAAAAACACGCTTGTTTAATATGACTGAATGGCAATGTTCATTTATCACAATGAGAAAAGACGTTTTCAGCGATGATGCTACGCTTATACGTTCTTTCGTTTTTTTTAAGCCAGCTGGATGCTCAGCGCTGTCAACGCTCCTTAATTTATTCATTTACCTTCTCACAGAATTATATAAACGATTTCTTTCCTTTTTCAATGGCCTGTTTGAAGCGAGGGTTCATTAAGTTGTACTTTTTATATAGTCTAAAGTCACAGATGAGATCTTAATGTCTCCGTTTTTTCTCCTAGACATCAATGAGATTGCATGAGGAGAGGAAAGAGAGTCTTGTTTCAGAAGACCAATAATGTCTCAAACTGAGCTCAGATTGGTCAAATCTGCAATCAAAAGTCAATTGTATTGAAGATCTCAGCATGAACTCAAACTTTTCTCATCAAACGTACCCAAATCCAGATTATTTTACCTATGCAATCTACAGTTATTTTATACCTTCATGCTCCAAACTTGAGTTTTTATTTTAGTAAATCACTTTTCCTTTCAATAATACAACAGCAACGGCCAGAAGCAAATATCAAATGCATGATTCATCATATCACGCTTAAGAAAGGTCAGGCGTAATTAACCCCGTCGCTGGATCATTGGTCGCCATCAAAACAATTACTCGGATTAAAAAATAAACCCTCTCGGGGTGAAGTGTGAGAGGTTCTCTTCAGCTTTGAATCACAAAAATTGATGTAACCTTATGCAAATCCTGTGTATAATACCGCTGCAAACACACGACTGCATGGAGAAAAGATAAGACAGCCTTTGCGTTTACGCTGTACAGATGAAATATTTCATCGCTTTCTCTGAAGTTGAAGCATCATTTTAATAAGGATGGAGTCACGACGCTGCCGTCACACAAGAAGTGGTTAAGCAAACAGGAAGTTAAGAATGCGCTGAGAATGTATCTGACACTTTGTTACAGTGATAAGTGAGAATTATCATTCATGATTTGACATATATTTCAACTGACAGTGCTTCAAAGATTGTCTGATATTTGTGCCAAGGTAACTAAATCACAAAAAGAGACAACACACGATTAGTTCCGCACATCAACAAAATTGCTATTTGAAGAAATAACAACATTGTGCTTTTATTTCATCTGATTTCACAAAACTTTCCAATAGCCATCAATGGAGTGACATGATTTATGCATGCATACAGCTTTCTTTATATTATTATAATAATACTGTATTGTATCGCTGTATTTTGTCCTCTGTAGTGTCACCAGATCTAGTGGGATGTCTTTTCAAATCAGAGCGGTGATATTTCTGGCTTTACGTCCCGTCTCGTAGGGCTGTAAATCTGAACCATGCCACACTTCCTGTGAGGAGCCTTGAGGGTCTACAAGGGCCATCAGTCATGTGCTCTCTGAGCCCAGAGTCAAGGGTGACCAGAGAGAGATGAGATCGAAAGATGAAAACTAAATCAAAGTGAGTTCTGGAGGTTTTCTTCTGGCAACCCAATTTAAAAGACCAGTTGTGGTTACTTTCTAGCCGAGTCCATACCAAAATCTTCATGACACCGTAGAATATGGTTTTCTTTTACCTGAAGAATACAAGAGAAGATATTTAGAAAAACGTTGATAATACTGATGCCCATTGACTTCCATTGCATGGACACACATCCACCAAGACATTTCATCAAATCTCTTCTTTCGTGTTATACAGAAGAAAGAGTCATTTTGATCGACATGACTGTGAATAAATGGTTTTTGGATGACCCATCCCTTTAACAAGCACCGAGAATGTATATTCACTAATATTATCACTGACTAATATTCACTCCAACTAATATTATCACTGAAGTTAGTCAGTTTATTATGTATCCTATTATGTATCCTTAAACATCTGCAGATTCTCACGGTTATCTTTCTTAGCTCTTAAATCATCCAAACTTCTCAGGGCACCGTACAAAGTCGTCTGCTTCCAGGCACATCAAAAGGAGATTTATATTGACAGAGATTATGAGATTGACACGTTCCTTCTTTTTGTTTCAACAGTCGGATCACATGCCTGATCTAGGAAGACGAAGCGTAGCCGACCCTGGCCCGGTCTTTGATGTGCTGGCGGAGATGACCCTGTATGTGCTGTGCATTCAGAAGAATGGTATGGATGGCTTGTATAGAGAGATAAAAGAACAGTTATGAGTCTCGCAAGCGGCAAGAACGGAGAGGAAGAAAGTGTTGAAAGAATGAAAGGTTTTAAGAGTCATTATGAATGGAAAAGGGGAGGGAGAAAGTGTTTGTGAAGTCTGTTTTGCTTCATAAGACGTGCCACCTGGCCCGAAGTTAACTTCCGGTCTGTGTTTTGTTATGATAAAATATATATATATTTAATTTATATATTCATATTCATTTATAATAATATTTTATTGTATATTAATTGTATTAAATTAAATCAAAACTACTCAACAGTTTGGGCACACAATTCTTGTTTATGATGTTGCCGCTGAAACCATCTTTTGAATATGAGCTTCTTTACACAAGTATTTCATTTGTTTTGCCATTATTAGCTCCACAGCTCACACAAAGTGTTTTTATGTTATATACATTTTTAAAACCGTGTCCTGTGCCGCTGATTTCATCAGGGTTACATCTGGATTTTGACATCTTTGTTTCATTTTCTTTCCTTTATGCAGCTATACCTGGCCTTGAATCTTCAATCAGGGCTGGATTTCACTGCTTTCTTAAAGTCCCAGTGAATAAAAAAATTACAATGTACATTAATTGCCAGTTAATATTACAGCATTTATTGTAACTAGTATATCAATGTGGGCCATTTTCTTTTAAAGTCAGAGTAAAGTGACATTAAAATATGTGTTCTGAGTTTGTCACACAACAGAAAACTGTGTTATTAACCACCCATCCAAATGTGAATGAAGAATAAATCCAAGTATATAAAAATAGGTTATCAAAAACACTGGGGGCATGTCTGCTGGCCATGCATGCTCGCCTGTTTCATCATCGAGTAAAGATTTTTGGCCCGCCCAGAAAATCCTGAACACAGAATTGGTGAAAAACTGTTTAACGGTTTAACTCCACAATGCATATACTTCTGAGTCTTTGTAACGTGTTTCAGCAAAATATTTTGCTATGTGTTTAGAAACAATTCTCTCATTTCTCTTTAAAAATGAATGTGCCCTCATAGCCTTTAGTTACAATCTGAAAATACACTTCCTGTAATGACTAGCCACCTTAAATGACGTATGTTTGGGCGGAGAATCCGTTAACTCCTCCCCTTCAACTGTCAGTCTGCTGCAGGTTCAATTTACATCCAATCCAACCGCAGAGAAAGACGAAAGCCACTCCCACTATTTTTCTCATTAGAAATTTCCTTTCACTCGGAAATGCGTCAAAATACGGAAGAAAAAACGATCGCAAGTTTCGCTTCACGGGGTCTTTAAAGAGGAATGGGGTCTTTATTCTTCAGATAGAATTAAAAGAAATGCATTCAAAATACGTAAAAAATGTATTTGGTAAAGGTTTGTTAAAGAACCATTTGGGTTTTTCCAAGAAACTGAACACACCAATAAAATAAACTTTATTTGTAAAAGAGTAGTACGTCATGGTAAAGTATGAGAATCTCCTAACAACCAAGAAAAATGCAAAACAACTTTTCGTTTGAGGTGATAAATCAGCGCAAAGTGAGTTTAAAGCACATTTGCTGGGCTGGATTTCATAGATCTGTCCAGAAATAATTATTTCTTTTGTTTTTTTCTGAATCTCTGTAGTGTTTTTCTGTCCAAACGGCAGAGAAGACAAAGCAGCTAATTTTCCCAGACTATGAGAGTCTTTCTTGCCCTTTCTTGTATATCGTTCTCCAACAACAGATCAATTAGAATTGAGTTGCAGTAAGCGGGATGTATTGATCTTTGATCATAATTTCCATAAATGCCGTGAGTTCAGAGGCACGATTGATCCAGGCCAGACTCGGGCCATTTCGTATATCTATGTGCATTATTTGAATCATAATGAAAGCCACTTGGGCTATAGACTAAAAAAACATTCTCTTTAAGATCTACATAAAAAATCTCAAGATCTCATTTGCATCTCTTAAAAGGCAATGAAATTAAATGGAGATCAGTGGAGACGAATTACCTGCCTTTAGTGAAAAAAGACCCCAATATTTAGATCCTTTTTTATCAACCTTCAAAACCAAATTCCATTTAACTTTATAGCTCTATTCACATGTTTATTTCTTTTAAAATTTATACATCTGTCATCGTTTATTCACCATCATATCAATGAAATGTCTTAGTGGTTTTGTGTCCAAACACTGAAACTCAATGGGGGTCAGTCAGTGTTGTTTGTGACCAACATTCTTCAAAATATCTTCTGTTGTTTTCTGCAGGAGAAAGAAAGTCACGCAGGTTTGAAATGTCATGATGAGTAAATGATGAAAATAAAGCCTTATAAGATGTTTAAGAGATATACGAGACATCCTGGAAACTCCTGGAGATACAAATTCATCTGACTAATATAGTCCCTGCAAATTCAGCATTAAAACGATTTTAAGCTTGTACTCTCCTTAACTTAATATCAAAGAGTGCATTACCAATGTATTTGGATAGGATTTTGATCACAACTATGATTCATTTTGTTATCGGATGGAGATTTTTACATTCTTCCACGAAAAGCATTGTTGCTTTCCCTTGTAAAACTCTCCATTTATTGCGTTTTTCCATTTATCAACAGATCCCGCCCATCTTGAATCTCTTTATGATTTTCTGCTTTTTTTATGATCCCTCATTTAATCTCATTCTTTAATTTTTTCTTCATTCGTCTGCCAGGATCGTGAATTTAACCACTGAGAAAAAATAACAGGCCGTCCTATTTAAGGTTTCATTGTTTGTGACATAAATCATGCAGGATGAGTTACATACTACAGTTTAACACTTTGGCTCTGTTCAAAAGAATCAAACCTAGCTAAGAATGATATTTAGAAAATCTGACTTTTCTCTGTTACACGCAATGCAAAAACATTATTTTATTCTCTTTGCATTGATAAATATTAATGTTGGCCCTGTTCTCACAACTATAGGAAATCAATAAACACGCAGTCCCACACAGTGTTGCCGTGTGAAAATACACAGTATAAAGGTCAGTGTGTGTGCATCACCGGCCGGGAAGCTCAAATCTTAGTTCAAGGCTTTAGAGCAAACAGGAGTTATTGTCTCGCTCTCGTTCTAACCCCGGAGTAGAGGAGGTATTGATGCTGAAGGCTGTATGCTTGGCTTTAGCTACACAGTGCCCCCTACAGCCAGACACGGATGCCTATATAACACTGTGAAGCACATGCTTTATGCATATCATTTTTACTTTAAGCCTGTTGATGCTTTTTTTTGTTTGTTGAGAAAATAGAGATAAACATGGTGCAGTATTGCAATGCTACAGATAATGATACCAAGACTACGTATACAAATTCAATGGTGTTACTATGATGCATTTATACATTATGTTACCATGGTAACATAGCTCATATGAGTGATGCCAAGATGCTGTACTTGTTTGCTATGGGGTTGTTTGCTGAGATGATCTGGCCGGTAACTTGCTGTCTTAAAGGGACAGTGAACACAAAAATTCAAATACTGACATCGTTTATTCACCCTCTTGGCTTTCCAAACCCGTATGACTTTCTTCTGTAGAACACGAAAGAAGATATTTTGTCGAAACGTTGGCCACCGAACAACATTTGCCTCCATTGACGTCCATTGTATGGACCCAAACCGCTGTGTTCTCGAAATACATTTACAATGTTTTGAAGAGGTGATTCAAAAAGTCATGTCTGTCTGGTCCCGTGGCCCACTTCCTTTATTAGATTTCCTTATTGACCTCAGGATATTAGCTCTCTTCGTTATGCATCTTCATAATCATATTTCACTGGCGGTAATGCCGTAGAAATGGCGAAATAAAATAATGCGTAGTGACAGTAAAAGAAAAATCACTGGTGGTAATAGTCATTTCGAGTCTGTAAACCGTTCTCCCACGAATCCGGGCACGGCACAATTAGGCTTTCCATCATTTTCCTTGCTTTACTGTTTGTGAAGTTGAACTCCAAACGCATTTAGTCGTAGCCGGTTATCAATCACGTCTGATCGTGTCATTTTGGAGTAATTGCAACCCCCTGGGACACACACAGGCACAATATTCCCCGCTTTATCCGCATTTGGTTTGCTCCGTGGCAAATCTCATTAAAAATTCCTTTTGATAAATCAACGCTGGCGTTTATTAAACACAATGGGAGATCTTGAAAGGTTGCAGTACGCTTGTGGTCCGTGGAATTCAATGGAACACCGGTCGGCGGCGGTATATCGTCTTGTGTTTTTTCTGTGGTATTTGACACAGCGTAAAAGTCGTAGGGTGGCACTGTATAAACAATTTGGGTAATGAGCTTGAGCGCAGTTTGCCTCTTTATTACAACAGAACTCCACAGCGGGGGACAGAGCGGAGCTGTACGTCTCTGTCACATTAGGGATGGAGAGGAGAAACAGTTGCTAACTGCGAGCAGATCTCACAAATAATTAGCAGAGTTTGCTAAAGGCAAGCATAACAGTTTTTATTGCTTATAGCTTGAATTAGAGACGGTGCCAAACTCTAACCCGAGTTCATATCACATCAGCGTATTTGTTTTCTTAAGTGTTTGCTGGTGTTACTTGTGTGCGTTTTTATAACTTCAATCAAATCACCTCTGAAACGGTTTATAGTCTGAGCATGATGCTAGCAGTGCCAAGCGTTTCATATAAACGTATAGCTTGAATGCACTCTAGAGGAAAATGTCTCTCAGATGCGTAATTGTGATGTGATGAAACCTCAGTTTGGTCAAAATCAAAAGCACTTTTTTATAAAAAATAATACATCATTTAAAAAAATAAAATAAACAACAAACCAGTGAGTGTGTACAAAGTACAATATGTGACAATGGACCCCAAAACCAGTAGTACGGGTGTATTTTTGGCAATTGCCAACAAATAATTGTATGGGTCAAAATTATCGCTTTCTCTTTTATGCCAAAAATCATTGGGGCTCATGAAGATATTTTGTTAATTTCCAACAAAATGGCCAGAAGCAGGCCTACAATCTTCACTCGCTGCTGCTCTCTGGGAGTCACCCACTCAAGTTTGGTATCTATGTAAAGCTCAGAATTTCTGCTTTCGGGTTCATATACTTTCCACAACGCCATTACAGCAAATGCAGGGCATTAAAACAGACCTGTTGCTACTTAGCAACCGCTTTTTAAAGACCATTTTTCTCAATATTTTGCACACTCAGATTCCAGGACCAGATATTGTCGTATGCATGAATAGAAAGCTTATTCGTTCAGCTTTCAGATTATGCATAAATCTCTATGAGCATAAATTTCGAAAAAATTGACCCGTCAACATATCACATATTCTTTATAGCCGAAGAGGGGAAGCATTCAGGTTGAGGGTTTAAATGAATTCACATAACGATCGATGTATAGATTGGATTAAATGTCTAAATGAACATTTGATGACAAATTTGTTCTCAAAAGGAAGCAAAACCTGGTGTTCCCTTATTTGTGACAATTATAACGCTTTAAATACAAATGTTTTGGTATTTAAAACTTGCTGTGTGTGAAGTCAATAGAAATTCAACGCTCCCGTTTAGAAAAGTAAACTCATTTGATCACATGGTGCATGTCTTCAATGACGGCACATTTCTGATAATCCGCTGGAATGAACGTTTATGACTCCATCTGTTTCCCTTGGATGCGGCACTCATTAGGTTTTCCGGTTGTATTCTGTTGTTTGCATCTTTCTCTCTAACTATCCTTTACATAAACAAGTAAAAACACAAATGATCTTTAATATCTAAGTTGAATTGTTTTCACCAATGAGAGTCTCCTTTAGAGGTTCACAACAATCAATCCAACCTGGTTGACATGTTCAAAAGTAAAAATCAGCTAGAATTTCTCGCCAATAATTATTAATTCAACAATGTAGATGAGAAATCATACACCATAAAACATAAAGTGTAACCTTCACGCAATGCATGTTCTTCTGAGTTTCCCCATCTATGAACCCTCTCCGACCAGCCCAGAAACCCAGCGAGCAGGTGTCCAGCAGCACAGGCTTCCAGATCCTCATACGCGGAGGAGAACTCCAGATGCACCTCTGAAGTATTGGACGAGGGCTCAGAGGAGTCTGATTATGTGACTCGTGAAGCTCAGGCTCTGAAATAACAAAGCATAGGTTAAACAAAGACAAGAGCAAACTGATGTGTGGGAGCAGCGACAGAAACATAAACCCACCCGATTCACCTCTTTCTCCAAAACATTTGTCATCTGCACAGACTCGGAGCAGAGATTTTCACAGGCGGCTTTCTCACCGTTTGGTACTGCAGAAAATAAACGCGTGCATGAAAATACAATTTAAAGTTTAAAAATATCAACTTAAAGGAATAGTGCACCTTCGGAATGAAAATTCTGTCATTATTTACTCACCCTATCGTCATTTAAACCTGCGTGATTTTCTTTCTTCTGCAGAACACAAAAGATGATATTTAGAAAAATGTCGGTAACTGAAATCCGTCGGTCCCCATTGACTTGCATTGGTTTTGTGTCCATACAATAGAGGTCAATGGGGACCGACGGATTACTGTTACCAACATTATTCTGAATATCATCTTTTGTGTTCTGCAGAAGAACGTAAGTCACAGAGAGTTTAAATATAGTGTAGATAAGGAAATAATTTTCTATTTCTTTAACAGCAATGTGACTAAATGCAGAGCCAATTTTTTTATATTTTATTTTTCTCAAAAGTTGTAAATCTCAGTCTTTAAGTATTGTCAGTTTTACAAGTCATTTCACCTTTTTTATTTTTTGTTATTTTAACTCATTAAATAAGTTAAGCAAGTTAAAACAACTCACCTCTGACCAAAACTTAAAATAAGAACTTGAAATGACCAAATTAATTGTACGTAAAAATGTAGGCAGCAAAAAAAATGTTCAGTGATGAAAGTTGAATTTCTTAAAAGACACCTTTATCCAAAGCATTTCACTTTTCGCCTTAATAGGCAAGTATAAAAATATCTAAAATCCAAAAAAGAGGTACATTACAGATACAGTTGCCATCTAGTGGCACTAGACGCTCACTACCAATCTCCAGTATTCATTTAGCATGTGTCATAATGAGCAGCTGCTGCCTGTCTGTGTCTGTTGGGGGACGGGGACGGGGGGACGGGAGGACGGGGGGACGGGGGGAGATACCTGCTTCCTGTGGTCTCCAGCAGATGGCCCTTGCTTTCTGGCACTGGAGTCGCAGATGCCACCGGTTCCATTCAAACCCCCCGGGCCAAATTAGAAGCCATTAATGCAGTTACTCAGAATGGCATAATAGGGATGACAGGCTGATCCGAGACCTGTCCTTTCACAGCTTGGTCTCGTGTCGGAGTAGCTTAGCACAGCGTGGTGTACAATTCTGTGAAAGACTAACACAACAGAGCACCTGATGAACACGGAGTACGCTCGCGAGAGAGGCAGCTGTGAGTCTGGTTGAACAGAATGTGGAAGACCGCTTGGAAAATAGAGAATATTTTGCTATGATTTCATATGGATGTTTCTTTATATAATTATGATTATAAATGTAAGAGGACAAATGCACCAATGGATCAATAAATCCCCAGTTCAACATAAACTCTTTATATTTCAGCTCCGAAATGTCTATATTATCCATGTTTTAAATCAAACAAGCTTTTCTTTAAAGTGTGGCACGCTGGCAGACTTTTAATTGTGATGGGCTGGAGGGAAATTTAGAGGGGCGGAGTCAACTTTGAACCAGACTATTTCAGCCAATCAACATTTAAGAGCGATTTTCAAGTTATTTTGCCATGTGATAGCTGAGAGGAAGGCATCGAAAGACCAACAATGGAAAGAAGCTCAAAGGTCATTGATTTTATTTTAATAATTTCATTTGCATTATCGTGTCAGTCTGAACCGGTTAATCACGGACAGTCATCTGTAGACCAGGGCTTGGGTCAAAACGCCATCTTTAGACGTCCGTTTGGCCCAGGCCCTCCACGACCTGATCCAAATCTACTTGGAGTGGCAACCAACACGCTTCAAAATCGCATTCAAACCAGAGGACCCACGTCATGGAGGGCTGCTCCAGCAATGGCAGGCCCACCGTCGCAAGGGTTCATCCAGAACCCAATGCAAGTACAATCCCAGAGAACCAACTACGCACCCGTGCACAGCCAACTGAGTTTTAGACCTGAGCAAAGCCAAATGAGTTTCAGACCTGAGCAAAGACACGAGTATCCTTCACAAATTCAACAGAAACCCGTGCCAGGTCCTGTTTTCCAGCCTGTGGTGAAGGATGAGGTCGTAATGCAGTCGGCGTTTGAGCCAAAGACCCCAGTGCCTGCAAACACTGTGGAGGTTCAATGTGGCGAGGTCTCGGTCAAAGTTCACGCCCAACAGGATTTCTTAGGAAACGGACAGTTCATCGATCCGTCTGATCTGACGCTAGGTGGATGTCCGTTTGTTGGATTCGATGACCACGCGAGAATTGTTGTCTTTGAATCGGCGCTACAAGATTGTGGGAGCACACTTACGGTATGTCCAGATAGACACTAAAGGGATAGTTCAGCCAAAAATGGGAAGTCTCGCCATGTTTTTAAAACAAACCTGTATGTGACTCTGAAGCACAAAAGATATTTTGAGAAACGTCTCTGTGGTTTTGTGTCCATACAATGGAAGTCAATGGGGATCAGAGTCCAACATTCTTCAAAATATCTTCTTTTGTGTTCAGCAGAAGAAAGTCAAACAGGTTTAAGAGTGAATAAATTATGAAAACTCTTATTTTTTTCAGTGAACTGTGAAGCTTTGTTTTAAATTTTTTACATTAGTTTATTCTTTGTTATGTGCAATGAAACCGTAAAATCTCTGTTTTTTTACAGATGACTGAAGACACGCTTGCGTATTCTTTTACTATGATGTATTCCGCTTCACCTGTTTCTAACACACCCATTGTAAAGACCAATGATGCTATAGTTGCTATTCATTGCATTTACCCAAGGTAAAACCAAAAAGCTTTCATAAATAACATCATTAGACTTTATCTTGCATGAACATTTTTCTCGCCTTCTCATTTTAAATATTTTAAGGAAGCACAATGTGAGCAGCAATGCTTTGAGACCCACCTGGATTCCTTACGCTGCACTGAAAACCGTAGAAGACGGCTTACAATTTTCTCTCAAGCTCATGACTGGTAACAGACATTTCAACGTTTGAATACTTTATGATCGTTCACCCTAAAAAGTTAAATTCTGTCATTTACTCAACCTGTATGACTTTCTTTCTTCTACAGGATACAAAAGAGGATATTTTTAAAGGGTGTTTGCAACCTAACCATGCCGGTACCCATTGACTTCTCTTGTACGGACACAAAACCAATGCAAGTCAATGGGTACCGCCGCTGTTCATTTACAAACATTCTTCAAAATATCCTCTCTTGTGTTCTGAAAGAAATTTAATAAAGGTTTGAAATGACAAGTGTGAATAAATGATGACACAAATTTTGTCTGAACGCTTATTTTTACTCCATGTTCCCTAAAACCCGTTTTTAGATGACTGGAGGTTTCAGAGACCTTCTAATACATACTTTCCAGGAGATTTTATGAACATGGAAGCATCGGTGGTCCGTGCTAATCACGTCCCCTTGAGGGTTTTTGTGGAAAGTTGCGCGGCTACTTCGGGTCCCAGTGGGAACGCGGCCTCTGTTTACACCTTCATTGAGAACAGCGGGTGAGTAGCCGATGTTTTGAACGCTCCGTTTATAACAAATGTCATTGTTATGAATCTGGCTGGAAATATTTTAGGTGCATGACTGATGCCAAGCTGACAGGTTCCCAGTCCACGTTCATGCCCAGGATTCAAGAAGACAAGTTACAATTTCAGATTGAGGCCTTCAGGTTTAATGAAGATCACGGCAGAACGGTGGGTCCATTTTTCACCCAAAAGTGAACATTCTGTCCTCATTTACTCGTCCTTTTGGCATATCAAACCTGCGTGACCACCTTCTGCAGAACACAAAAGAAATATGTTGGTACCTGAGAATCGGCGGTACACATTGACTTGCACTTGTCTTGTGTCCATAGAATTGAAGGTAATGAGCACCAATGTTGTTTTGATTTCTTCAAAAAATCTTCTTGAGTGTTCTGCAGAAGAGTAAATGATGACCGAAGGTTAATCTTTGATCGAACCAGCCTTTCTAAATCTCGCTTCCATCATATACACCTGCATTTCCCTTTATGCAATTTGGTTTAGACCTCTTTTATTTAAAGTCCAAAAGTTTTTCTTTCCGCTAGATCTACATAACTTGTCATTTAAGAGCTACGGTGACATCCAATCCCCTTGATTCAATGCACAAGGCCTGCTCATTTGTGTCGGGATCTAACAGGTACAGAACTGCTGATATTGGCTGTTTGTTTTTGACATTTCATTCATTGATAAATGAGTTTTTATTTGACCTTACAGCTGGGTCGCTGCGAGTGGAGATGATCATTTGTGTGGATGTTGTGAGACAAGCTGTGCTATGAGGAAGGGAAGAAGTATAGATACTGAAGGTATTCATCCATTTGTGTAATTCATCCAAAGAGTTTTAAGACTTGTTGTACAATTGTAAAATGTTGTTTTAATCTTTGTGCCTTTTGTGAGAAACCACATTGGAAGATGAAGCTACCATTGGTCCGATCTTTGTCATGCCAACGCCACCAAGTGAAAACAAGCATTTACTCCAAATCCAAGAATCTTCTCCGTCTTCATCATCAAAAGATGCAGGTGACCATGTTTTTTACACTGTGTTGATGGCAGTTATTGAGTATTTGATTTAACTTTCATTTCTTTTCTAGAGTTTTCCATCTACTTTCTGCTCGTGAGCGCTTTGGTGGTTGTAGTTGTTGTTTTGTGTGTTGTTGTCCTTGCAACATTGTTTTATCAAAAGCATCGGAAACCTCTTACTTTAATATGTGAATGACAATAAAATACATTTATGTCTAATTTGTGTTTTTTTTATTGTTCTGTGGCCCGGTGATGCCCGCAGTTAGTTGGTTAAAGCTCATTAGGTTTTTGTTTCTGTTCTGGGAAAACCATCTGTGCTAAATGACCCGTCTGCTTTTAAAAGAGCTGATGTGGCACTCTTCACTGGTTTGTGACGCTCTTTAATGCTTTGTGGCATTGTGATCATTAATTTGTCACGTTTAAAAATGCAATTTGTTCCATATAATTAGGGAATTATTGCTCTCCGGTTCAGTTTTGTATGGTTAGCAGTTTGGAAGTTTAGATGTTATATGGCAACATATGAAGAGTTTGGTTCCAAAATGAGAAAAATGTTCAGAAATGCATGCATTTCATTGTGCAGTCCAACTAATATCAATCAAACTGCAGTTGGTTTGGTTTGATTTGAGCCATAACTCCAATACAGCTAACTAACACAACAAAAACATGATTCTAGAATTGTTTCCTTTAACTCTTCATATGTTTTTGCTGTACATAAAGTTTTGGTCATTTTAATAATTTACAGGTTTGGAGAAATCATACATGAAAAATCAGCAACATTCTGTTAAAGGTACAGTTTGTAAAAATGGCCCACAATCAAAATGACAACAATGATGGAGTAGCTTGATGATGACATGGAGGAGCGTGGAATGAAGGGATCTGTTGTCTTCAACTCCACCGCTGATGGCCATCAATCAGAAGGGAACGAGATTCATGTTAGCGGACGAGGTGAAGTAATAAATGTTGTGTATAATTGTGGTCTATAAATAACTGACTGCTCGAAACAAGCTAGGGGCTTGCTAGACGCTAGACGCTACTTCATGCGGTTTCTACATCAGTAAAGGCGGTAACAAATGGGAAACATGGATATGACGCCATTGACAGGCGACTTCACAGCCCTGTGTCACTGTTTAGAATGGCGATTTTCAACTTGTTTGAAACATTTGAGATGCAAGTACTCGGCTGATAAAAATATGTAACACTGGCCTAGTGCTTTTGGGATATTTTCCTGCAAAATTGTTGAACCTTTACATTACGAGCGTTTTGACAGTGTGTGAGTGAATCGCCATTGTTCAGTGACCAAAATGCTTAGAAATACTTTCTGCTGGAGAAAGAAAGCCAAACAGGTTTGAAATGACAATAGGGTAAATAAATGACAGAATTGTTATTTTTGGGGTTGGAACTGTCCCTTTAAGACAGCATAAAAACACGAGTTATATTGTTATTTTTAAAGTTTTTTTTAAATAAGTTACGTAGATATAGGCTAGATTTTGGTGACAGAACTTTATGGCCCATGTCTTTCATTTGGAAAAACAGATTGCATCTGTACACATGGCCCGTGGGGGCAGGAAGATGAATAGATGTAATTAAAACGGCCATAAAAGCTGCAGGAAGGTTTATTAATATGAAGTGTGGCATATAACTATAATGCTTTGCTTGTACCCAGCTGATGTTCCATAATATCACCTTGTTTAACAAACGCATCCATTGCCTCACAGCGCCCCCCTAACAATAAAGCACGTGTTTTTACGCGCCCCCCTCGAGCGCTTAAAATGAGACCCCGGTCCAAATAAATAATGAAATGCTAATGCGAGCGCCATTATAATTCTGGACAATTGTGATAATGAACTTTATGTTGCTTCTGTGTGCATCTTTAAAAGGACTTGGCAGGAGGTTAACACAATCTACATAGAAATAGCTTGTGTTTTAATGGCCAGATGATGTCAGGACATTAAAAAGGTTTTATTTGTGTGTGTGTGCGTTGTTACTTGCAATGCATAATTATTTGTGTTGCTACACTGTATTGTGTTTACAAAAGAACACGCTCATCTTTAAACCGAGCATACACTTCATTTATACTAAACTGTCGCTTTTTATACTATTCATTTATTTGAACAAAGCAGGTAAAGCATCCAGGATAGAGATGCCTCGTGCCACAGCGAGAGACGACGTCTGTCAGAAGTCATAATTAACCCTCTTAATTATGATTCCCGTCAACACAGGAAGGTCCGTAATGGAGGAAGAGATTTAATTACCTTTCTCTTCCAGTCCCCAGCTCCAGACACTCAGGAAACAATTAAGTCTCTCTTCTCCTGCCTAATGGTCCATGAGCCTGAGCTTCACTGACCGGCTCTATTAATAACATATATGTAGATAATGAGAGACGTCTTCGGATCACAGACATGACATTTAATGTATTTAGGAAATGACAGGATAATTGTCTTTATGAAATGAGTGAACGCAGAGGTCATTTGGGCAGGTAATCCGTGGCTGGTCAGTCAAGCAAACATACTTTACCTTTAAAAAAATGAAAGGACAGTAGTCTTCATATTGAAACATTCTATAGTGGCCAATAAACATTGACACACAAAACAAACCGATGCATTTTCTTATTTTCAAATAACTTTTATTGAGACCACAGAAATGCAATTCGTCGCCATAATCACATTTTGATATTCCTAATATTAATAAAAAAGAAATGGCTCGAAGAATAGAGAAAAAGAACAAGATGTTTTAAGCAAGTAGCCAGTATTTACAGAACAGTGATTGAGTCCAAAATGTACATGTTATATTAAAGGAAGCTCTCTATGATTGGAAAGTCATGTTTTGCACTTTAAGAAAAACTTTATCAATTAAATATACCTTCTCCAATGATGCAATACTCACAACCATAAAACATGTCTTTATTTTCTTGTCTTTGACTCAAATTCCCTACAGATTTCACAAATACACTTCAGTCTTAGTCTAGCTTTACCTTGTATTAGTTTCCCTTCACTATTGAAAGTGTCTTCATTTATCAATTCATTTACAATTCTGCACACAAAGACAAATACATGAACACAAAAGAAAGGCGAATTGTGCTGAACAGATGAGCATCCCAACAGGTCTTCACGCAGACAGTAAAGAACATTTCGCTCGTCCGATTGCGCAAAGAATTGTACAACATTGCCATCTGCTGGCTCATTTTGTTATGGCACTCCATAATAAAGATATTTAATAATAAATAATGTCTCAGAATGTTTTGAGCGGCGAAATGTTTAATTATACACAAAAACTTGATTGTGACTGATTGTCAGGTTTTAACACATATATCGTATAACTTTATATTAGCGCTGTTTCAATTATTAACTGTGGTCTCGTCGCAGTTATTTGACGTCATCACAATGATCTCAGATAACCGCAATTATTGTCAATCTGCGGTATTTAACCTTCGCTGTCCTTGATCTGCAAATGTCATTTCTCCATCATTTGACTTGTATTAGCTTTGTGTTGATTTGTTTTCAGGTTTTCTGCATCTACACGGCAAGACTCTAAAATCTAGTTTAACCTTCTCTGTCGCTATATATAGTCAATAATATTAGTTATTTACACAATTTTCACATTTCTATATTATATCGTTTCGTTAACTGTCAATTAAAAGTAAAAAAATGCATAAAAAAATACAATTAATCGCCAAAATCACAATTAGACAATTGATCGTCGGCCAAATTGTCACAATCGCCCAACTTTATAAACACATGAAGAGTTTGGTTCCAAAATGAGATAACTCTTATTGTCATGTGTGTTTTTGAGATATTATGGCTTAAATAACAAGAAACCACATTCAGTTTGATTTATATTCATTGGAATGGACAACATTTAAAATATGATTTTATCTCATTTTGGAACCAAACTCTTCATTCTTTAAAAACGGGTTTACATGTTTATTAATGTCCATAAAGTTCGTTTAAGTAATTAATATTTCTTTTTTTGCCCTGTTTTTAATTTTACAGGCACCTGACAAACCTACTAAACGAACACCGCGATGTTTTCTTAAACGGCTGTGATTGGTCCGTCTTGAGCAGCGCTGTGAACAGTAACAGGTACCGCATGACTTTTCTTTTCTTTATTTCTTTACTGCTTTAGTTTCGCTTCTGTCTGGACGATAATAATGAACAAATGGCCGTTATCCCTGTAGGTTTTTTTCAGTGTTTCTCAGTTAACGTGTGTCCTCACCGTGTCTCTTTAATGTCCATTGAAGTTCATTGCATTATCCGGAGGCGCTAGGACCCCGAGGCGGCGTGTGTCGTCGTGTTGTTGTATAATAGAAGTCATGGCCGGTGGATGCGACTGTGCGCATCGCTCGACTCGTTTGCGTTTAATGCCACGACAGACGACAGACGCGATCACTTAAATGTTTCTCAGCGATGCTCAATGATCCATCTGATGCTGTAAGTGTGATGCATGGTCTTGCATTGACAGAACTTCTTTGCAGACCATATATCGACAATAATAATAACACTAATGTTATATCGTTAAAATGTTTGATCAATAAAGACATTACTCTGGTATGATAGTTTTACATTATTATTTAATTAAAATATTTGTAGGAAATCAACTATAAATGTATAAGTTTATTGCTTATAAATAAAAGACAAAGGTATTGATATAGTACTGTTGATTTTACTTTTTAATGCATGCATTGCATAACATTCACAAATAACATTAAACAAAGAATTGGCATTTTAGTCCTTACATCAGTGTTATTGCTACACGATCTCATTGAATTGGCCCTTATTCGTGTGCTATTCCTTGCTTCACGGCATATGAAATGGTCATAATGTTGTGTGTTTTCTTTCTAGATATATTTATTGCGAGGGTCATCATCATGGTGAAGATTCAGAGCTACTGTGACGCAGGCGTCTCCATGCAGCAGGTCTGGGTAGATGGCGGCCTGACTCTATGCTTCTACTTCACACTGGTGCCCTGCGTCCTGCTCGCCCTCTCGTTCCTCTTCGGGACCGTCCTGTGCGTGTGCTACTCTTGCTACGGCACAGAGATGGAGCCCAAGTTCATCCCCCGTTCTCGACTCTACCGACTCCAGGTGGTCCTGTCGGTGCTGCTCGCCCTGCACGCTCCGGGCTGGACGGTGTATCGGGTCAGTCAGGGTGGAGACCAACCGGGGTACGTGGTGCTCTACGGCTGCCTCTCGACGCTGGGATGGATTTGGGCCGTAGGCTTGCTGCGTTTGGAGAGGAAGAGGGTTCTGGTGAGGGACAGAGCCAGAGGACACAGTGTGGTTCTGTTGCTGTACTGGGCTGTGGCTTTTGCGGCCGAAAACTTGGCGTTTGTATCGTGGATGAGCCCCCAGTGGTGGTGGGCTTTGGAGACCCCCAATCAACAGGTATTAGTTCTGAAGACGATAACAGAATGACAGCGATGACAATGACATGTGATTCTTGCCCTACCTGTTTCATGACCGTCTCTATTGTGCTTTCTGACTGTGTGTGTATATAGGAAAGCGACTCGGCTCTGTGAATGCACACGGCGTTATTGTGTTCTAATGAAACAATCATTTAAAGCAAAAATCAACAGGTTTCATTCAAGTTCATCAGTTTAGAATGACACTGCAGTGATCTAATGGTGTAAAATATATAATAAATCAAATGCATTAAGTACTTATGTGATAAAAAACTCACATTAATAATTAAATGGAAAAAATGAAATGCATGGATTCATCCAAAATAATAATGAACCTTATAACACATAATCTAAATAAAGTGTACGTTTTAGTACTATAAACATTTAGTATTGTCGCTGGAGTTTGTTGATATCTCAATGATTCAGACAAAGCTACATCCTTTCATTCGTGTGGACGCCCCACATGCTGCTAAAATGTTTACAAATAAATTAAACGTTTTGGTAAAAAGCTTTTGCCAAATTCATAAAGGTCAATATTTAGTTTCAAAAAGTGAAACTTAACAAACTCGTTTAAATCTTTTTTTATACGATTCTCAAAGGTGCAAAGCACTTCTGAATATCTCTGTATGTGTATTGACTTTGATCTTCAGGTGGAGTTTGCGTTCTGGCTTCTGCGTTATTTCTGCTCGGGTTTGCTGTTCCTCTTAGGCTTCAAAGCACCGGGGTTGCCGCGGCGACCGTACATGCTTCTGATCAATGAAGATGAGCGTGATGTCGAGCACGGCGCACAGGTGAGTGATGACACACATATTAACCTTTATGATACTTTGTAATGTCTTTTGAATTTGAACAATGGATCGGCACTTGAATTGTTAAAATCTCGTGCATTTTCACAGCCTCTCTTGGGTGACTCTTCTGAGAATCAGTCGGCATGGAAGGACTTCGGGAAGAAGGTGCGACTCTTGGTTCCGTACATGTGGCCCAAAGGAAACGCCAAATTACAGCTGCTGGTCGTGTTGTGTCTCAGTCTGCTGGGAGCCGAACGCGTCATCAATGTGTTTGTGCCCATATACTACAAAAACATAGGTGCCCTTTCTTATTCACATACTACGTTCGTAACTTATTCTTCCTTTAAAAAGATACTATATGACTATTAAGGGGGTCGCACACCAGCGGAAGCGCCGAGCTTTTGTTGTAAAATACGCACCAAAGTTAATGCCCAAGAGTCTGCATTGAGGAGCTGTAGGAAACCTTCTGATGTGAAGCTCTGTCACAATTGTTAACGGTTTTGGTCTTGTCACAGTGAACCAGTTAACAGACGGAAGCTCTTGGAAGACTTTGGCTCTTACGGTGTGCATTTACGTCCTGCTAAAGTTCCTGCAGGGCGGAGGAGCTGGTGAGGACACTTCACGCTTTCATGAGATCTCCTTTAAGTGACCTTGAGTTCGGATCAGTCTGAACATCTGCTTCCGTTCGCAGGTGCGTCTGGGTTCGTGAGTAACTTGCGTACTTTCATGTGGATCCGGGTTCAGCAGTACACCAACCGGGTGGTGCAGGTGCGTCTCTTCGCTCACCTGCACTCTCTCTCTCTGCGCTGGCACCTGGGCCGTCGAACCGGAGACGTTCTGAGGAGCATCGACAGAGGAACGTCCTCCATTAACAGCCTGCTGAGGTCAGAATCCAAACATATCTTTACATTAGTCTGTGATTGTATTGAATAATATTTTGAGATTTTCATCTGTTTATTTGAACAGTTACATCGCATTCAGCATCTTTCCCACCCTCGCTGACATTGTTATCGCCATCGTCTATTTCATCTCCTATTTTAACGCCTGGTTCGGCCTCATTGTCTTCGTTTGCGTTGCCCTCTACCTCAGTAAGTATACAATAAAAACAAATACAATGTATTTAGGATGTTATATTAAAAACACAAAAATGTCACCTGCCTGCTTTTTGTGTGAAATCATTGCTGTGAAAGTAACAAAGTGATAAGATTAGGAGATAAAGCTGCTTCAGGAATTCCGTATCGCCTTCAACAATATTACTCGCATTTCAAGTCCTCAGGTTTGCTGTAGTTTGGTTTTGAGTTAAACCCGTAGGACTTGTTTAGCTGGTTGACATCGAGAAGTGAGGGCTGTGTTTCACTACTACAGAACACTAGTGTCTGCTGCATAATTTCCAGTAAATTCTGTACACTCTTCAGTAGTTGAAACCATAAACGGCTCACAAACATAAACTTCACAGCAGCGTGCTTCGTTGTAGAGTTGCTATTTCTCTATTTGCAGATAATTTGGGTGCATTGCATTGGGGATCACGTCGTTCCTTTTCACTGCGCTCCGGCTGATGCACATTTTGGAAAATATAGTAGATCATTTGAAAGTGTATTCATTTCAAGTTTCTTTGCGTTAGAAGTCGAGAAGAATAAATGAAAAGTTTGATCTATAATCATGTTTTTTATCATGTGTTAGTTAGCGGTTTAAATCAAAACAATCCAACTGCAGTTTGATATTATTAGACTGCACTTTAAAGAAAGAAAGAAACTCTTCAGATATATTTGATTGTTTATTGAATTGATTATTTTCTTGATCAGCTCTCACCATCATTATCACCGAATGGAGAACAAAATACAGACGAGACATGAACACGCAGGATAACAATGCCAAATCTAAAGCTGTGGACTCTTTATTGAACTTTGAGACGGTGCGATGGCCCTCATGACAAAATAAATGAATGTGAATTCTTCAACATGATCGCATTTACTAAAGTTGAATTCATTGTCACCAGGTGAAATATTACAATGCTGAGAGTTACGAAGTGAATCGATTTGAGGACGCCATCCTCAAATATCAGGTAACAAACGCTCGCTCTTGTGAAACGGACACATTCATTGATTTGTAGGTAGTTGGTTTTAAAAGGAATAATATTGTTTTGTTGGTGCTCAGGTGTCGGAGTGGAAGACCAACGCTTCTCTGGCCTTCCTAAATCAAACCCAGAATGTGATCATTGGTTTAGGGCTGCTGGCCGGATCTCTTCTCTGTGCATACTTTGTAACCGAGGGCAAATTTCAGGTACATTATTGCTTATTGTTTCTATTTTTATTATTATTAATCAAGTGTGAATTACAAATGAACTGTATGTAACTTGCCCCGCTCTTTCAGGTTGGAGATTATGTGCTCTTTGGGACGTACATCATTCAGCTCTACACCCCTCTCAACTGGTTTGGAATGTACTATCGGTACAAAGCTTCTTCACTTTTTGTCTTCATAGCCTAAAATAGAAACAGTTTCCTAAGCGATGTAGTAAGCATAATGATGTTAGGGGTCTTAGTAGTGTTGTGGTTCAAATTTGATCACAAATTTATCAATCGCTCCTTTCCCCCCGGAAAGAATGATCCAGAACTCTTTCATTGATATGGAAAGCATGTTTCAGCTCTTCACTGAGGAAGAAGAGGCGAGTGGAGGGTTTTCTTTAGAAATTGTGAAAGTTGAAAAAGTGTGATGTTTTAAAAATGAATGATGTCATTTTATGGGGTTTTATTTTGTGTAGGTGAAGGATGATGTCAACGCAGTAAGTTTGTCCTACAGGCAGGGAAAAGTTGAGTTTGAAAATGTCTTTTTCAGCTACACACAAGGGTAAGTAGATTCATGCTGTCTTTTACAAATAAAGTAAAGCATTACCATGGTACTGAATTATTACCAGATTTGTAAACCACACTTGACTTATGAAAGAATAATTGAAACATTTATGTTTATTGAAAACATTTAAAGTTTGAGACATTACAATTATTGACTAAAATGTGTAAAAACAAAAATAAATGTCAAATAATTTCTTATATAGGATCACACTGTAAACAAACAAATAATACAATGACAAAAGCACATAACAATAAAAAAATTAAACAAAAATGAACATAAAAACTTAAAATATAAAATAAAAGCCATTTCAGAATATAAAACTACAATATAACATGAAACTATAATAATTTTAAGCATGATATTTATTTATTTGTATATTTATTTATTTGCAGAAAGGAGATTCTAAAAGATGTCTCATTTACTGTCCTGCCTGGTCAGACATTAGCACTTGTACGTTTTGTCATTTCAAGTGTTTATGTCTGGATGCGAACACATTCTGTCTTAAAAACCTTTTAGTTTATAACACAGGATTGGTTTGACGTCTTTCAGGTTGGTCAGTCTGGATCAGGGAAGAGCACCATCATTCGCCTGCTGTTTCGCTTCTATGACGTTCAGGGAGGCTGCGTGAAGATAGACGGTCAAGACATCTCGAAGGTGAAGATGTGATGAACCCAAACAAAGCTTCGCGTTTGTCATTCGTGTCTGACTGTTCGGTAGTAAATAGGCTAAATGTATCTTGATGTTTTTCAGGTGAAGCAAAGCTCACTGCGGGCTCACATCGGCGTCGTTCCTCAGGACACCGTCCTGTTCAACGATAACATACGAGACAACATCCGTTACGGGCGGGTTACCGCTGGCGACCATGAGGTGGAGGAGGCGGCGATCGCTGCTGACATTCATGACAAAATCATGACCTTACCTGACGGTGAGAGATTACAACATCTGAAACAGATCTCTATATAGGACTGCGGAATTAGACATTAGATACAATTGTGAATGTCCTTCAATACATATATATATAAAATACATAGTATGTATTTCAAATATTTGTATATATTAAATATATTTAATATATATTAAAATCATTTGAAATTATTAAATGAATATATAAAATAATTATACAGTCATTTAATATATTAATATTCTTGATATTTAATTCTTCATATTTTATTAACACAATTATAATTTAATATCATTATTTTCGATTGTCTGCCTTTATGGTACATTTGCCATTTTGTAGTATTTTGTAGACTTTACATTTGAGTTAATATTTGATGTGTTGATCATTTCTTTTGCAATACATGTGTAGGTTATGACACTCAGGTGGGTGAAAGAGGTCTGAAGTTGAGCGGAGGAGAGAAGCAGAGAGTGGCCATCGCTCGTACCATCCTCAAAGTACCACAGATAATTCTGCTGGATGAGGTATGACATCACACATGCATTATGGGAGGAAATGTCTCGACTAAAAAAAAGTAGTAAATGTGATTGAAACGATGTTGAATTCAATTTACAGCCAAAGCTAAATAGTTCAATATTGTCAGTAATAGTTATGCGTTCAAGTCATATTCAAAGATGCATTTCAAACACATGAATGAACACACGGTTACGTTTTATTTATACGCACAATTAGATTTGATATGTTCCTGATAAGATCTTCTACCCACAGGCCACATCTGCTTTAGACACACAGACGGAGCGAAACATTCAAGGCTCGCTCGGTAAAGTCTGCGCCAGCAGAACCACCATTGTGGTGGCACACAGGTAAATGTGTTAGTCTTTCATGTTTAACTGTCATGGTTCTGGTTACGTTCATGTTTCAATGACCTCCTAACACCACCAAGTGTTCCTAGTTCAGAACTGTGATGTCAATAAAGAACTGTTCGTAACATTCTGTCTAATGTCATGTGTGCGCTGTAGATTGTCGACTATTATTGGAGCCGACGTGATTCTTGTTCTCAGCGATGGACGGATAGTGGAGAGAGGAAGGTAAGTCAGTTCAGTTATAGCAATTTAGATTTGAAGTGTCTGACATCGATTTGAACCAATATCTATTGTCTTATACAGATATGTGTCACTTATTTGAACTTTTGGTCAAGCAAAGTTGAAAATCACATGCATTAAGACGTACAGTACTAGCAATGAGCGCCTCCTTGTGATTGTTGCAGACACGAGGAGCTGTTGGCTAAAGGAGGGATGTATTCTAATATGTGGATGAAACAGCAGCAGGCTCAAGACTCGGATTCAGCTTCAGACTCCGAGACTAAAGACAGACAATCTGAGAAACTACAACCCCCAGCATCCACTAAAGCACACAGAAGCCACTGAAACACAACAGCGGTTTCATTTCGTGGCACAGTTTACTATGTTTGTGTGAAGCAAGTGTATCCGAGGCCATTTCTTCTTATTTCTTTTTTTTTGTGCGTCCCCTTGAAATGCAGTAATAACGCTAAATAATGCTGCCGAGAAGACTGACAGAAGTGTGCTATAGTCTGACAACTGCAACCATCACTGCTGACAACACATTTGAAACACTTAAAGAAAATGTTTGTTATCCTGTTCAGTTTTTTAGTGTGTTATTTAAGTGAATTTGTCTATACCAGTAACATATTTGATTTGTAATGGTTTTGTTGAACTGCTTTTCATTGTAGGGTGTATGGTGTAATTCTTATGATGATCCAGACAGACACGCATTGTAAATTTACCGTTATAATAAAAAAAGTAGATTTTTGGTTGTACAGGAGTAAATAGACTCAATCTAAGGTAAAACTTCATTTCAGTTTTAATGTCATGTTTGTCATGTTTATTCGACAGGACTATCAAATTCCTTCAAGACGGTTTCATGTCATTGGGTGTTAATAATCAAAGTTTTAGTAGATCTGTGTGTTATTCCAAAAGAGAAAGAATCACGTGGGACTGATGCTGAACTAGGGGACGGGGATAAAATGAACCAAAAGGTTTTATCTGGCTATTCTAGATGTATAGATGTATATTTATAAGTTGTTTTTGTGTGTGACAGAATGTAAAAGGATATCATGATTTATCTGGATGAAGGTGTGTGCACGAGATCTCCACAAGGTCACCAGATAAAAAAAGACACATTGTCAAGCAAAGATAAAGAGTATGTGAGAACAACTGTTTTCTGGATTGTTTGTAAAGTTAGAAAGTTGCAGATTGTTTGCAAAATAACCTTGAACTGGCCTTTTGTTGTAAAGGTTTTATCAGGGGTATTCACATGTATGTTGGTTCTGCACCGGCAGCTGTGTTGATTCTATATTTGTGACATCTACAATGTTGCTAAATCATACATCAGGTCTGCGATATGCATTCGAATTACAGAATTGAGACGTTAAACCACATAACTCAAACCAAAATCACAGTCAATGCAGAATCATTGTGTGCAACAAACAACAGATTACATCCTCTGAGGACCATGAGCAGAGGATTTCAAGAGTTCAAAAAGAGACATTTTCTAATATCAGTTTTTTTATTGTGCATGTCAATAAATATCGATCAAACTGCATTTAGTTTGTTATGATTCAAGACGGAAAAATATAGCAAACTAACACAATAATAACATCACAAGATGGTGCCGGTGTAATAATGAATCTACACACCGTTGATTGACAGCTCAAATCATGATTTCTTCGATGCATCAAATCACATTGAATCTTGATTGTCAGTCACGTGACTAAATATGTATTATGTGACGTTTATTGTGAAAAATCTGACAGGTATATAAAACCAAAAGAGATATGATAGAATACAACAGGTACATTCAGAATCCTTCACAATGAGGGATATTTTCTAGTTTATATTTATAATTGATACAATAAATTATATTCCTGAGCATAACAGTAAACATTAAGAGTAAATAAGGAGAAATCCAGGTAACAATTCAATTCTTAGACTCAAATGGATCAGTCACAGGACACTATTTACAGAAGAAAACATATAAATGTTGCATTTATTTTTCATGTGGCATTTAAAGCAATTTATCTTAATGCTTTTAGTGAATCTTTATCATGTTCATACTGGTTATATTCACTCTGGATCAGTGTCCATGTTAGCAACACAAAGAGATGTTAGTCAAAAACCACAAAAGCTTTAGTCACCCACTAGGTTTTACAAAAATCTTTTTAGAAATTTGAAAGAAAACAGTGAATTTGAAGGACAGAAGCGAAATACAACAAGGATGTCCAAAATCAACGTAAGAGTAACGTTAACAGTAACACAGACGTTTAAATGAAGATGAAAACAAAGTTACTCGACCCATTACACCAAGCAACGACAATTCATTTTTATTTGTTGATAAAAAAATCCCCATAAATGTCAAAATCGCCATAATAATACAAAAAAACAAACCATAACAAAACCAAAACAAAATAAAAGCCGAGTCTATATCTCTGAATGAAGGAAGGTTTCTGCTCAGCCTGTTCATGGGTCAATGTTACGTCAGCTGGGACGACACGCAGGGGACCGGCGCCCTCTCCTGGGATCACAAACGGTAAGAGTCTTCTCCCTAAAGGTACTCTTGATATCTCAGCAATACGGTAATCGGTCTTGCCGTCAAAAAAGCTGACTTTCCTCCAGTGTTGAAACCACAGGTCGTAATAATCCTCCACCTTCACTCGCACCGCTTTAGGATTCGCCTTCATCTTAAACATTACCTGAGAGGTCAGTAAACGGTACAGGTCTCCATCACGTTTGAGACCGCAGACAAGACTCAAAGGTTCAAGACACACGCCGACGGTCCAGTGCCGACTGTTTCCCACCTCAATAGTGAATGTGTGGACTCCGTCACCGTACCCCACGTTTCCCAACACCATGCAGTTCCTGTACAGAGGATTGGGATTGTCCCGCGGATGGACACACGAGGTCACAGACGTCAAATCATCTGATACCGAGAAACACGGTGGAGCTGTGTTCGGGTTCAGGGCAAAGGGGTCTAGAAAAACCAGAGGAAAGATTCCTGCTTCACTTAAAGTAAGTGGTGTAAAAAAAGATGGAGTCCAGTACTTACAATAAGGGCAGACGTCCTTCATGTTCTTCCACACTTTGTACTTCAGGTTTCCCAGATGTTTAGGAACGTCGATTAAAGATTCAGAACACAGCATTGGTTCTAGGAGTGCACACTCAATTCTGAACACATGAGGAGTAACTTAAGACTGTTCTCGGGTCGGCTACTATATATATCTGCTGTAAGAGATGAATAGTACCTGCTCATCATGCTGGTGTAGTTCTGTGAAAACACAAAACAGGATGGCTAGATTTGAGTAACTAACATAGTAACCAAACACACTGCAACTGTGAAGTTTGTGTATTCACCCCTAACCTGCAGGAAGTCGATGTCATCGTCCTTCATTTCCTCTTCCACCTCTCTGATCACGTCTGAAAGCGACCGTATTCTTCCCTGTATTATTCTCTCTATTGTTCCTCTCTTATCTTGCTCTTCTCTATTCAGCGCTGCTATCCTGCCCTCCTCCTCTTTTTTAAGGAACTGATGGAGCTTCTTGAACTCTTCCTTCAGCATCTTCTGGGTCTGCAGAGTCTGAAACTGGAGGAAAGAGAGATATGCAATGTGTCAAGCGGCGATGTGAAAGCTCATGTCAAGTTCAATTTGTCTATTCGGTCACTTCTGTCCTCTGCTGACATCTAAAAAATGTTTCCGTTAGATTTGTCACCTGAATGTATCCGGAGACTTCGGCCTCTTGTGTTGCGCTGTTGTTTAATGACGACAGGGTCTTCTCAGCTGAGCGAAGTGCTGCTTTAAGTTTCTCCTTTAAAGAGATTTCAACAAGTTGACACAATTTGTCTGACACATGTCTCAGATCTCAAAAACGATTTGAGTTTAAATTTGGATTGAATACACCTTCATTGTGTATTACACAAACATATATTAAGTAAGAAAGGTGCTGTTTCGATCGGTCCCAGTTAGCACAGGTACGTTTGTAAGATGTCTGCGGTGTAAAGCATCTGATAAACGTCTTAGAAAAGGCAGTCTTACATCTTTTCTAAAACAGCAGACGTCTCAGTGATGTATTGCAGACGAGCAAACACTCAAAAATACGTCTTGCAGATGTGAAAGTGACCTATTTGTCAGTTATGGTGACCCAATGCCCAAAATGTGACCTCTGCATTTAACCTAAGAGTCGTGAACACCTGTACACCTGGAGCAGTGGGCAGAGAATGACAGAGAACATTTAGGGAAAAGTTCAGCAAACGTTGCCTTTAGTTTGCTCATGAAACGTCATTCATTCTCACCTTGCGCTGTCTTACGGATTGCTGCAGTGTCTGTGTTTTGTGATATCTGTGAGCATCTCTCTTACACTGTGAGCATATGGCCATTTCGTCTATCTTACAGAAGAGCTGAATCTTCTCTCCGTGTATGTGACACTTCGGTTCTTCGCGCTGCTGCTTCTCGGACCTGCGCTCCTTCAGGTACGACTCGCAGGCGTTGCGCAGACCCAGGTTGGAGAGCGGCTCCTGCGGGGAGAGTTGGCGACACAACGGGCAACTTCTGGATCCGCTCGCCGTCCAGTGATCTGTGATGCACTGCCGACAGAAACTGTGTCCGCAGCTCAGTAACAGGGGCTCGCGGAACACCTCCGTGCACACGGGACACGACAGGTCATCTTCAAGAAGAGACATTTCAAAAGACACTCGATGACGAAAGTAACCAAGTAGAGAGAAGTAGTGTAACAGAGACAAAAAGAAAGAAGATCGACGATATTTAATTCCAGTGGTTTCTGTTCCGCGATGTGTGTATTTCTGGAGGTGTGGCAAAAACGCCCTTTTAATAAACACCGATCATGCGCACACACATCTTTTGGCACGTTTTGGGCACGTCGCCAACGTTTGCGTACTGCTTTGTGTTTGACCGGCCGGGGTCTGCTTTAGAATTTTGCGTATTATATTACATTTGAGTCATTTTAGCAGACGCTTTTTTATTGCATATACGAATGTATAGTCTTGTTTAATATTTGACATGTGTTTCTCTCTCTTTATCTTAAATGTGTGTTTCATAACCACCGTGCGTGTGCGCATTTGTGTATGTGCCCATGTTCGTGTGCATAACCTGTGTGTGTGTGTGTGTGGGTGTGTCTGTCTTATGTTTTCACCCTTTTGTTTTTACTTGTATAACTTTATATGTTTTGCTTAGTCAATATGTGTCATGTAGAGCTAATTTGTAACAATGAAAATTGTAAAGCGCTATTAAATAAACTTGACTTGACTGTTTCAAGCATACGGAAAAAACAAGACAAGCCACAGTTTCGTTATTCGTTCTATCAGTTTAAAAACACAATTTTTATACAGCTATACTACACAGTTTGCAAAACCGTGGTCACGGATATTTCAATCGTACCCGATCCGTGCTCTCGGTTTGTTAATCCCCTCCTTTGAAATCAGTAGTCTACCCACAATTTCATTTTGCAATCCGTTTGCACAGTTTTTCAAATTGAAGCCTCTGTCAAAAGAAAAAATGTAAAGCTCAATAGCATCATATGCATATATTCCTATAGCTATAGAGCTTTTAAATAATTTGTCTGTAGTTAAACACATAGGAATATTTGTTTTCGAATCTAACTAAAGATTATGAGGGCACACGAATTTAAAAAAGAGAATCTCCCATATAAACTATTCATAATAAAAAAGTATTTCATTAAAAATAGGCGTTTGTCATTTTTTATTCCACTGGGACTTTAACACGAAACGTGTGTGCGTGTTTGTGCGTGTGGACACGCCCACTGGCCACCATGGACGATTCTAACTGGACGCAGCGGTTTCTCTTAAAGGGGCGGCCGCTAAATTAAAGGGGCACGCACACAGATTGCGGGTCTGTCCCTCATAAAGTCTCTGTGGAAGTTAATCACTGTCATTTATCAGCACGTTCTGTCTGTCATTCACCAGACGATTGAGAGCGAGATATTCAACCGAGAGGACCTTTAATCCCCCCCGGACCACCAGCGCTTCAACATCGGCTCATCGTAAATCAGTTCGCTCCGGGATCCCTTCAGCGGCCGATCGTCTCTGTTTCTCCGGTCATGCAGCTGCTCGCTGTCCTCGTTCTGCTCGTCTGGACCGGGCCGGTTCTCGGTTATTTCCCGGAGGAGCGCTGGAGCCCGGAGTCCGCCCTGCTGGCGCCGCGGGTGCTGGTCGCGCTCGTCTGCCGTAACTCGGCTCACTCTCTCCCGCACGTCCTCGGTGCCGTCGACCGCCTCAACTACCCCAAAGATCGCATGGCCTTGTGGTGAGTCCGGTCTGTTATGCTTAACTCTGTATGCGGTTACGTCAACTTTGGCAGACAATGCACGTTAAAGAACGCGTGCGTGGAGATGCGTGCGTTTGCGCAGCTGTTTTCTCGTGAAGTTTGGAGATGTTTAAGTTAGCCGCAGGGGGAGATGTGGAGATGTGCTGTGGCCTGCGTGGATCGGGTTCAGACGTGTCCACAGAAGACAGACGGACATTCATTCAGACCCACTCCATCACTCGAGCCAATCTGATCAGCACACGTGTCTGTAGGAGAGCTTAACATCCCTTTGGTGAATTGACATTGGTGTTAATGAAGTGCAAGTGTAGTGCTCATTTATTAGCCTTTTGTTACCATAGTTTAATTAAAAACTATGTTGTGAGACCAAAGTGTGTGCGTTCTTTGGTTTTGGTTCATATATAAACAGTGTTCAACTATGGTTAAGTCATGATGTGATGATGGGAACAGTGTAAGGAAAGTTGGCTGAACAAACTGTCCGTGTCCTTCACGAATCCGAGTCGGTGATGAAGACTTCCCATTGAGCGACACTGAGAGCATCATTCACTAAAAATCATCCTCTGAGAAGTTGTGTTATTCAGTTTGTAAACACACTTATTGTTGAGTTGTCAGAATTGACAAGTGACATTTTATCCAACGCAACTCACTGAACACATTTTACAATATAAATCCAGGCCGTATCCTACCACAATGCTGAACTAATTCAATTAAAGGAAAAAAGAAAAATTGTGTCATTTACTCGACCTCATGTTGCTCCAAATGTGTAAACACGTCTTTGTTGTGATGAACACAGAGAAAGATGTTTGCAAGAATGACAGATCTTGACCCCCGTTGACTCCCATAGTAGGAGGAAATTACTTTATTTCACTTCATTTTGAAGAATGTAGACAGCAAACAGTTCTGGAGACTTTTGAAGACCATTTTATTTATTCCCACTATGGGAGTCAACGGGGGTCAAAATCTGTCTGGTTACTAACATTCTTCCAAATATCTTTCTCTCTGTTGAACAGAACTAAGACATGTATACAGATTTGAAACAACTCGAAAGTGAATAAATGACCACAGAATTTTCATTTTTGGGTGAAGTTCCCTTATATCCATATGTTTTTAAATATAAGTGAACTATGGAATGGTGAGTGTGTCGAGTCTTCATGCATATTCTCTTTGCTTTAGCATCACAGCAGCATCTTAGAGGATTTTTAACTAGTATTCTATTTTTGAACCTTGGTTCCTTTATCTTACTTATTCAGGCCAAGTCATGTATTTCAAAAACGTCTTTATATAAAATGTTTGTTTTGTAATGAAATCAATTTGAAGCAGTATCGATTATTCCACAATGAAGGTTTTATGTTTCATCGTGATTGTTGTATTCTGCTCTTCCTGTTGGATGTGGGTATCTGTACGGCACACTTGCACACTACATACTTCCTCATTTGTCAGAGTAGTATGTTATTTTAAAGACTGCTGTGTTGTGTTTCTTCAGTATACGGCTGTGGAGGCGTCTAGGATGAGTGATCCATCACTGTCTCGTGATTTAGCTGTGTTGCACTAAGGCCAAGGGCTGTAAATATTTACCTCACCTCTGATGTCATTTCCTGTCTGCATTTATGATGAGCTACACACACAGAGAGCGAGTTTGTAAGGCTTGACATGATGTAACCAAAGATATAAAGGGAATTCATGAACTATAAACTCTAGTCTAGTGTTTTGTAAATGTGGTGCATAAAAGTTGAAGTTTAAAGATTGAGTCATCATGTTTAAAAGCAGTCTGATCGGGTGTGAGAGACTGTGACCGCCAACAAGAAATCCCAACATTGCTGGTGTTTATATCAGGCTCAGACTGAACCAAACATGTAGATCCACATCACACAGATCCGTCTGGAATGGAATTTGCTGCAGGCTGAATGTTCTGAAGCTCAGCGGGACATTGTTGTCATAAACCTGTGTGATAGGACTGTGCGATATTGAGGAAAAATGCGATATCCGATAGCATGCTAAATAATGCGATATGCAATACGATATTTCTTTTTCTAAAATCAATTTAAAGTTTGAAATATATGAACATTATGTTAGGAAAAATAAACCATCACTACAACTTCTGAAAGTGAACAGCCATGTTTAACTGTTGCATGGAACAAATCGGACATTTTGTAAACAAACAATTGATGCAATAAATTGATCTACTTTCTATTTATCTTTACACGTGTTCATGAGTTGGTTTGTAACACAAAACACATTTACTCAGACTTCGTCTGAAACCGCAAACTGTGACATTACGTACTGAATTTGAATAAGTACCTATCGGCCATTAAACTGTACGTTCTATATAGTATGAGGGAGAGTAGTATTATTCTGACAGACAGCGTCCGCCATGTTTTATGGTCATGTGACCCGTATGCTCTTTGACGTATTAACAACAACCTACACGTGAGCGTTGATAAAAAACATAATTAGGTCACAAGAATTTCATTTATTGGCACTTACATTAAAAACAGACGTCCGCCTTAAAGTTTTCCATTATATTTGTTTGATTTAATTTTAAAATTTGACCGTTGCTCTGCTCCCGTTGCATCATGGGATAGATAAGTGTTCATCCAATCCACACTCACGAATCTCTTCGGAAGTATTAGATCATCCGGGTATTTCACAAATACTGTTTTTTGCATACTGAGGTTTCGGACACACTATTCATTTTCACTCCCTATATAGTATGGAAGTAGGCGATTTTGGACGCAGCCTTGGTCTCTTCTCATCTTAATGATATGGGTTGTCAAGTTGACGAGTGAGTGATGATGGCGTGTTGCTTCAAGTGTGTCAGTGTTTTGTCAAAATATACTTTTGTAGTGCAAAGAAGATAAAGGGCACTGCGATAAAACTCTTCCTTCAGTCGTACACATCATCCTTGTAAACTTTAAATTTGAAATAATCAAGTACATTATGGTGATAAACTGATTTAAGAGTCCCTTATACGTAGCAGATGTGTGTTTGTGGTGATTTTTCTCTTTGTTGGGTTTGCTGAACGCTGGCTGTTATTCTCCAGAGCTCTACAGACAAGCTTCTCTTCTCTCGAAGGTCATTCAGTGAGTGTAAGTGAAACATGGGATAATTGTACAGTGTTGAACACGAGAGAATATACAAAAGAAGTCTAGAAATTAAAGCGTACATTTGATTTGTTAGTTTGTCATTTCTGACTGTTTTTGGAGGGACAAACTGTCCATTTCTGTGTGTTTAAAATAGAAAGCCGTATGGTTTCTTCATTTCTGACTCCACATCTTTTTCTGTTCTCAGGGTGGCAACAGACCATAATTCTGACAACACTACGGCGCTTCTCAGGGAATGGCTCGTAAACGTTCAGAACTTTTATCATTACGTGGAGTGGAGACCACAGGAGGAGCCCACGTGAGTCTGCGTCACAAACCCCAACTCAAACTTTACATTCGCCAAATCTGTTTAGTTCAATGTTTTCTTAATGAATCGTCCGTGTTTGGATGTTGTGTTTCTGTGGTTTGTGCGTCAGTGTCTATAAAGGCGAGAGTGGACCGAAGCAATGGACCGACGCTCGATACGAGCATGTGATGAAGCTGCGGCAGGCGGCGCTGGATACGGCGCGTGAGATGTGGGCCGATTATTTTCTGGTACTAAAGTCTTCTTTTACTTCTGTTTGGCCCAAGTTAACTTCACCCTTTGCTTTAAGTTTGACACAAAGCACTTCTGTAATGTGAAACATGTGAAACAAAAATGTTCAAGCAGAAAATTGTAGGGCAGGACGTGTTCTTTTATGGCTGACTGATTCGATGTTTAGTTCTCCAAAAGTATAAAAACTGTGATGAAGGAACTCGGAAGCTTCAAGTTATTTCTGTGTTTATTTATGGCTCTCTGTTCTTACTGCCCTCTGATCTGCTGTCCAACACATTGAGGTTTCTCATCGGTTTGTATGTGTATATGTACAGTGCTTCACACAGTCATTGGGTTTTATTGATAAATGTATCTATAATGTGTGTCTGTGTTGAGGTCAACCACTCGTGAAGGATTGTGATTGTTCTGTAAACTCAAAAATCTATCCGAGACCACATCACAACCAAATAAACGCTCAAATGACTTTAATGATAAGATGTTCTTCATGGTCATTCTTTCAGTTTTCTTGTTTATTCTGTTTATTTATATTTGTTATTTTGTCAATTTTGATGTTAATTTAGATAATTTGAGGGTTTATTTTTAAATTATTATTAAGTGTCAGACGATTAATCGTGATTAATCCCATCCAGAATAAAAGTGTTTATATAATATATGTCTGTGTACTGTGCATATTTATAAAAACATGCACATATGTGCATATATAAAGCATAACAATTCATTAACATTTATATGCAAGTTATATTTTTTGTAAATATAAATAAACATGTAAATATGTACTGTATACGTGTATGTCTATGTTTATAGATACTAAAATGAAAAGAATATGCACAGTACCCAGACATGTCTCATGTAAATACAAACCTTTATTCTTGATGCGATTAATCGCGATTAATCATTTGACAGCTCTAATAATTACTATAATATTTACGCTAATATTTTTATTGATTCATTTAAGTACATTAGCACATTTTTGGTTTAGGGTTGGTATTTTAAAAGTGAATTGTTTCTTGATTTCAATAAACATAAATGTTTTAAGAGATTTACTTTTAGGTAATATCGACCTAAGTGTATTAAAATGATTGTCTATATATGTTTAAAGTACTGAAATATTGCAATGGTTTCCATTAAGGGAATGAACGTTAAAATATATTTTCATATAAATTAAATTAATTATTGTCATATTGCATGTTGCCTTACTTCACAAGTTTTACATTTTGCTCTTGTTTACAATAATATCCCTAACTCACAATAATCATCCTTAACATAGTGTATGCAAAACTCACATATAGCAATGCACGATGGGATTTCTTTTAAGAAAGGCGATGTTGCTTTAGAATCTTGCCGGGCATCTCATAGCACAGCTTCGCTGGTGTCTAAAAATGTTGTCTAGCTTAGTTTGCTTTGGATAAGGTTATGAAGTATACTCTTGTATTCCGATTACATCATGTTTCTCGTCTTTCTATCCAGATGGTGGATTGTGATAATCTGCTGACAAACCCGGACGTTTTGTGGAAGCTGATGAAGGAAAACATGACCATCGTGGCGCCCATGCTGGAGTCCAGAGCCGCGTATTCCAACTTTTGGTGTGGCATGACGTCTCAGGTGCGCAAGGGGAATAAAACCAGTGTGTAGAGGAGATGCAAACACGTACAAACTGATCTGAGATCTGTGTGCGTGTGTCTGTAGGGTTACTACAAGCGGACACCAGCCTACATGCCCATCAGGAGGCAGGAGAGGAAGGGCTGTTTTGCTGTCCCGATGGTTCACTCCACGTATCTGATAGATCTGAGGAAGGAGGCGTCCCGTCAGCTGGCCTTCTACCCGCCCCACCCCGACTACAGCTGGGCCTTCGATGACATCATCATATTCGCCTTCTCAGCACGGATGGCAGGTCCGTCTCTCCTTATCTTTATCATCATCAGAACGAGTCTTGTTCAAATGTAAATGTTGTTTTCTGCAGATGTTCAGATGTACATCTGCAACAAAGAGATTTATGGGTATTTCCCCGTACCCCTGCGTTCCCAAAATACACTGCAGGACGAGGCTGACAGCTTTCTGCACTCACAACTGGAGGTCACGGGTGAGGTTACAACACAACGGTGTTCATCTTCTGTTTCTCTTTTATCTTCCCTAGTGGTAAAGGATGACCTTGAATGTTCTGTGTCTTTTCTGTTCAGTACGTGGACCTCCGGCAGAACCATCCGTGCACCTGTCTGTTCCTCAGAAGCAGCCGGACAAACTGGGTTTCAACGAGGTGAGACTCCGCGACCAAAATGTTGACCGTTCCAAAATGGCGGACGGCTCGACGCGTCTGAAGATGTGAAACGTGTCATCTACATATGCAATGCAAATGAAGGTTTTCCACCAATCACCTGGTGTCTGTGTTCAGGTGTTCATGATAAACCTGCGCAGACGCTCCGATCGCAGAGAACGCATGCTGAGTTGTCTGTACGAACAAGAGATCACATGCAAGATCATCACGGCTGTAGACGGCAAGTATGTCACACGCGTACATGAACACGTTTCCTGAACATTTGCTAACAAAACCCTCCCATAATTCCTCGCTCTCACCTGGCTGATAGCTGGCACAGGTTGTCTCACATACGCATGCGATGTCTCTCTCTCTCTCTTAAACTTAGGGCGTTAAACTTGAGTCAGATTGAAACTCTGGGCATTGAGATGTTACCTGGATACAATGATCCGTACCACGGACGGCCGCTCACGAAAGGCGAAATGGGATGTTTTCTGTCACATTATAACGTCTGGAAAGAGGTGTGTGAAGCTTACGATTCTAACATTTCGATTCACACGATCTCTTCTGTTCCGTAGAGTTATGCCGATATATTTATTAACGTTTCTTTATTCTTTCGGTTGAACACATGACCTGTATTCATACACATTTATTAAAAATGTAGTTTCAATGTAATGTTCTTTGTGTGTTTCTGTGTGTGCAGATTGTGGATCGGGGGTTGAATGTGTCTCTGGTGATCGAGGACGACCTGCGTTTCGAGGTTTTCTTCAAACGTCGCCTGCAGAATCTGATGCGCGAGATCGAAACTCAGGGTTTGGACTGGGACTTAATGTAAGCAAACATGCACAGAGGAGCTTAAGGACAGCGCCCTCTGGTGCCTGCTTTCAGTCAAACAAAAGACATGTTTTCATGTTTATATTGTGTTCTCAGTTATATTGGAAGGAAAAGAATGCAGGTGGAGCACCCGGAGAAGTCCGTACCCAAAATCCACAACCTGGTGGTGGCGGACTATTCCTACTGGACGCTGGCCTACATGATCTCATTACGCGGAGCTCAGAAACTTCTGCGAGCCGAACCTCTGAAGAAGATGCTGCCGGTGGACGAGTTCCTTCCGGTCATGTTCAACAAACACCCCATGTGAGACGTCTGTCTGTCTTCATCGTTCTTTAAATGAATCTTTTTCCACACGTTCATTAATGTGTTTTCTTGGTCTCGGCAGCGAGGAGTACATGTCTCACTTCGAGCAACGAGACGTGCAGGCGTTTTCGGCCGAGCCCCTGCTGGTGTTCCCCACGCACTACACGGGCGACCCGGGCTACATCAGCGACACGGAGACGTCCACCGTGTGGGACAACGAGACGCAGCGCACCGACTGGGACCGGGCGCGATCGCGAAAGAGTCGCCAGCAGGGAGAGCTGAGCTCCGAGGCTCAGAATACAGACGTTCTCCAGTCGCCGCTGGACAGTACGGCCAGAGATGAACTCTAGAAGATCTCCACAAAGCGTTGACAGCGACATCATCCAATGCGCAGTATTGACACATTTACCGAAATACTGAATACGCTGCGTCTCCGAGATCACGTGGAAGTGATCTCGGATTTCCCCGTGTTGCCAAAATCCTGTTTAAAGATTCTTGCATCCAAACTTGCAGTTTTGCACCATCGCACAATGTGGTGCCGGTTAAATGCGACCTGACATCTTTATCTGATCCGAATTGTTTTCGTATTATAAAAATCACAACGGGAGCTACACAGTGACGGTTACCATAAGCCTGATGATCAGGTTGACATGTTAATAAAGGCGGTGATGATTTTAATCTGATCTCATGGGTCAGACAGAAAGCTTGTCATGGCCAAATCCTTCGTGCATTAGTGTAAACATACGTTACTTTAACGTTTCTTTATTGTCGGAGCGTAATTTAAGAACATTACTGTGAGCATTGTTTTCTGTGTTTAATTCATTTCAAGTGGCCTTTTGTGCGAACCTACCAATCACGGAGCGTATTTCAGATGAACACATATAAAGACAGATGTTAGTTTGTGAGGTAGCCCTGCTTGCGGATGACTAATTTATTGCTTGTTCAGTGCAATAAGTGTAAATGTACAGAGCCGGTTTGATGAGTATTAATGTCACTGTCGCCCTCTCTCGCTCGTGATGTGAACGCCATGTGTAGATCTACACTATTATAAGGGCTTTCTTTTATTTTTCTCTATTATGTATTTTTTTATTTGGCTTAAGAGGTTATTTTGGGAGAATTTTTATATAATTGCATGTGATAAATTAATTTTTACATAGTTTGTTGTTTCAACAACACGGTTATAAAATCTACCTAAAAAATTACTTATAACATGAAGTTTACCAAAAACAACATTTTTTAAGTTCAAATACAACTAGGTAATAATTTAAAAACATGTTTGCCCGGATCCACAGACACGGTTTAGCTTAAACCAGGGCAAGGCCTTAGTTGAATTAAGATATTTTTTATAAAAATGCCGTAGAAGAACAATGGCAGTCACATATTTGAAGATATTTCTGGGTTATATTCAGTTAAGTTATATTCAGTTAAGACACACACTCATTTTAGTCTGGGACTAGTCTCAAGCCTTGTCTCTGAAACCGGGCCTCCATCTTAACAAATTAGTTAAATTAAAGAAAATTTAAATGTTAAACTTTTTAAAGTTGTATTTCATTAACAGTAAAGTAAAGAAGTTTCTTTTCATGTTCGTTTCATGTTCCTAATGTGTGTGTGTTCAAAATGAGCCTTTTATACCAAAGAATAAACTAAAAACAGTTTCATTTTAATTTGTCTTGAAGCAGAAGCATTTGTGACATTTTGCACAGACCCGATATTGACAAAGTTCCTCTCTCTCTCTCTCTCTCTCTCTCTCTCTCTCTCTCTCTCCCTCTCTCTCTCTCTC